>NW_026895553.1:0-16673 GCF_033153095.1 Gastrolobium bilobum | reverse complement strand
AAAGTCAAGCGGAGCACTCTATATGACCGGCGGCGGGTTACCAGAGAAGAGGGGACAACTTCTTTCTCCCTTGCCTTGCTCCATTTTCCTTTTTTTCTGATTGAAAGTCGCAAGCCACTCCACTACTGGTACAGAGGCCAGAAGGTTGCTTCCTCCATATGTTCAGGCAAAGAACATCTAGAAGCTAGCTTTTGTCTTGTAAGCAACCATGCCTAAGAATAATATAATAGAATTTTGCTTACCAAAGCAAAGTGGTCTTACTAAAAAAAAGTCAATAAGCAACCAGTTCCGTTCCAAGTGACATGGCTTTTCACTATTCCTTATTCCTTTCCAGATAAGGTTGCTCATCCAGCCCAGCGGATCCATTGTTTATGCGGCAGTGCGATGCAGCTGAAAAACGGAAGCCCTTAGGTATAGGTTGGGGAAAACTCCAAAAAAAAAAGGGCCTTCTTCTTCCTTATATTAAATATAAGTTTTAGAAAGGGGCACCCCTACCCCCTAAATTACAAGCTAGCGCGCAACGGCTTTTCAGCCGTTGTTGCTTGCTGCTTTTTTTTTTCATATTTCATTTTTCTTTCTACCCATAGCATAGGTCGGCTTCGTGCAGATAGATGTTTGCCGGGGGAGATTGGTGCTCCTGAGGTATGCCCTTCCGGTGGGTTGTTATATTCTCTGTCTATTCCTTTCATCCAGTGCCCGCACTGCGTCAGAAAGAACCTTCTTTCATAGATTCCTTTCACCAAGTCATCTCAGCTCTTATCCCTTGGTGTGGTGTCAAAGGGCGAGTTCCTTTCTTGTCTTGCCCAAAAACTTGCTTGATTCTCATTGGAGAAAGACTCTCCCGCGGCAAGGTTTTACACATAGGGCCAGCTGCTTTCTTTATCTCGCTTGCCGTTAGTCCGTCTAGCGCCTTTCTTTCGGTTGGGGTCCGTCCCGGGGCTTAGACCGCTTGGGTTCTATTTTTCTCGAAGGCAGTCAACGTGTCAGCCATTCCTCTCCCATTAGACTTGTAAATCCTTTGCTCTTTTTCCTTCTCTCTTCCAGCTCCCTCTACTTTATTTGACAGGGGCGGAGAATACCAATCTATCAATAATAAGAATACAGTAGCAATTCAGTTTCAAATGGTTTGAGCTTGGAAGCAACCTACTATCTATCGATAGGCTAAAACAGACTGCTATTGGCTATTGGCTGCTTTGCCTATCTATTCTATTATGGCCGGCTTGGAGACATAAGAGGAAGACCGTCATTTCTATCCGGGTACGATCATAGCTTCATTCATTCGTTGAACCTTGGGGATAACCATTAGCATGGAGGTCAATCACCACACCACTTCTATCATACGACATTACATGACGCGAGAGTGCATGGTCAACACACACCTACCTAAAGCGCCTACGTTCCGCTTGCAGCCAATACAAGCACAACCTAACTTGCACGAGATTCAACAACCGAAACTACTGGTAGTCCCGAGGGGACGGCATCCTCCTATAATAGTTAGCAGTACTGAACAAGCGAGTCATCGGTCGGGGGAAAGAAAAGGACCGCCTTTAAAAAGAAAAAAAAAGACATCGCTCTAATCTTTGAGAGTTCCTTGATGATTTAGCAATTGAGAGACGGTTGCGACAAGTAAGAAAGTGGGCCACCCGGGAACTGGAAGATCAAAATAGTTCCTTTTGGCTAATATAATAATAGTGGATGAAATAACAAAACTCTAACTGGGCAGACCCTTCATCACTTCTAGTGGACTATGCATAGGACTGACTACCCACGGAGCGGTGAAAAGACAGAATGTATTCCTATTGATTCTAAGGGAGAACGGAGAACGAAGGACGGAGTGGAGGATGGAGGCGGATCGGTTGGAATGCGGGCTAGCCGACTGGGAGGTTCGATTCCTCCCCGATTCTTATTTACTCGATCCATTCTTCCCTTGTTCGTGCAATCTTAAAGTTCATAGTCCTTTAGCTCTTATTACAGTGACCCTGTTGAAAAAAAGATCATTTATGGTCACCATTACCAGGAATTGAACCCAGTAGATGTGGATCCAATATACCAGCCAATAGTTCTGTTACAATTCCATAAAGTATTCTGATGGCTACTTATTTGTCAACAGGCTCTGGTCCCGGATGCTGTTGCTGGTGCTACTGGAGTCTCGCTTACGAACATAAGAATCTTTCGATCCCAAACATCAAAATATAGATCACTAGCATCCGGCTCTTCCTAACGATCACGAAAGACAGAACCCCGATCACTAGCACTAGGATCCCTACTTTCACTAAATTCTGGATCTTACTCCCGATAACGAAGATCATAATCTCTATTACGAGCATCCGTAACTGCACCATAGCGATGATGACCACCATTGTAGTTATAGGCATCTTAGTGTTAGCCACCTTTTTCCAAAGAATTTCCAAGTCTTCCTACTCGTTGACCAATTCTGCTTCAGCTCCCGTTCCTTCACGAGCATCTACACCCGCTCTGGTTCTTCCTGTTGTTTGCTTCCTGCTTGTATCATTCAACCTGTGTCAACCACTGTAATAAGAGCTAAAGGACTATGAACCTTAAGATTGCACGAACAAGGGAACAATGGATCGAGTAAATAGGAATCGGGGAGGAATCGAACCTCCCGGCCGGCTAGCCCGCGTTCCAACCGATCCGCCTCCATCCTCCACTCCGTCCTTCGTTCTCCGTTCTCCCTTAGAATCAATAGGAATACATTCTGTCTTTTCACCGCTCCGTGGGTAGTCAGTCCTATGCATAGTCCACTAGAAGTGATGAAGGGTCTGCCCAGTTAGAGTTTTGTTATTTCATCCACTATTATTATATTAGCCAAAAGGAACTATTTTGATCTTCCAGTTCCCGGGTGGCCCACTTTCTTACTTGTCGCAACCGTCTCTCAATTGCTAAATCATCAAGGAAGTTCTCAAGGATTAGAGCGATGTCCTTTTTTTTTTCTTTTTAAAGGCGGTCCTTTTCTTTCCCCCGACCGATGACTCGCTTGTTCAGTACTGCTAACTATTATAGGAGGATGCCGTCCCCTCGGGACTACCAGTAGTTTCGGTTGTTGAATCTCGTGCAAGTTAGGTTGTGCTTGTATTGGCTGCAAGCGGAACGTAGGCGCTTTAGGTAGGTGTGTGTTGACCATGCACTCTCGCGTCATGTAATGTCGTATGATAGAAGTGGTGTGGTGATTGACCTCCATGCTAATGGTTATCCCCAAGGTTCAACGAATGAATGAAGCTATGATCGTACCCGGATAGAAATGACGGTCTTCCTCTTATGTCTCCAAGCCGGCCATAATAGAATAGATAGGCAAAGCAGCCAATAGCCAATAGCAGTCTGTTTTAGCCTATCGATAGATAGTAGGTTGCTTCCAAGCTCAAACCATTTGAAACTGAATTGCTACTGTATTCTTATTATTGATAGATTGGTATTCTCCGCCCCTGTCAAATAAAGTAGAGGGAGAGAACTGGAAGAGAGAAGGAAAAAGAGCAAAGGATTTACAAGTCTAATGGGAGAGGAATGGCTGACACGTTGACTGCCTTCGAGAAAAATAGAACCCAAGCGGTCTAAGCCCCGGGACGGACCCCAACCGAAAGAAAGGCGCTAGACGGACTAACGGCAAGCGAGATAAAGAAAGCAGCTGGCCCTATGTGTAAAACCTTGCCGCGGGAGAGTCTTTCTCCAATGAGAATCAAGCAAGTTTTTGGGCAAGACAAGAAAGGAACTCGCCCTTTGACACCACACCAAGGGATAAGAGCTGATTGCTGGCGATGACTTGGTGAAAGGAATCTATGAAAGAAGGTTCTCAAACCGGGTTCCGACCGAATAGAGCGCGGAGCCAACGAGTCTTTAAGTAAGTGGGCGAACAGCGTAACGAGTCTAAGGGCGGGATCAAGCTTGAAAGGAATGGACGGGCGTAGGCTTAATAGTGAACGCAGACCCCCCTGCTTATAGATATGAGATCAATGACTTAAAAGACAGATGCCGAGAGAAACTGTTAGACTTCTTTATTGCGTTGCGAAGAGAGATCGAAGACGAAGATTTTCTGACGCAGTGCGGGCACTGGATGGAATAGACAGAGAATATAACAACCCACCGGAAGGGCATACCTCAGGAGCACCAATCTCCCCCGGCAAACATCTATCTGCACGAAGCCGACCTATGCTATGGGTAGAAAGAAAAATGAAATATGAAAAAAAAAAGCAGCAAGCAACAACGGCTGAAAAGCCGTTGCGCGCTAGCTTGTAATTTAGGGGGTAGGGGTGCCCCTTTCTAAAACTTATATTTAATATAAGGAAGAAGAAGGCCCTTTTTTTTTTGGAGTTTTCCCCAACCTATACCTAAGGGCTTCCGTTTTTCAGCTGCATCGCACTGCCGCATAAACAATGGATCCGCTGGGCTGGATGAGCAACCTTATCTGGAAAGGAATAAGGAATAGTGAAAAGCCATGTCACTTGGAACGGAACTGGTTGCTTATTGACTTTTTTTTAGTAAGACCACTTTGCTTTGGTAAGCAAAATTCTATTATATTATTCTTAGGCATGGTTGCTTACAAGACAAAAGCTAGCTTCTAGATGTTCTTTGCCTGAACATATGGAGGAAGCAACCTTCTGGCCTCTGTACCAGTAGTGGAGTGGCTTGCGACTTTCAATCAGAAAAAAAGGAAAATGGAGCAAGGCAAGGGAGAAAGAAGTTGTCCCCTCTTCTCTGGTAACCCGCCGCCGGTCATATAGAGTGCTCCGCCCGCCACCGCATATGTATGTAGAAAAAGAGGGAGCGGGGAAGAACAACCGTTTGACTTTGGCACATGAGGTGGCGGGTTTGGCTGGGTAACATAATGGAAATGTATCGGACTGCAAATCCTGGAATGACGGTTCGACCCCGTCCTTGGCCTCGGGGAGTGGCGAGCAGCACGGAACTTTAATGAATCAAATGGCATAGCATAAAGGGGGGGCTTTCCTTTGTTAGAAATCCACAGACAACATTCTGGAACTTCCAAACCAAAGAAATGCAACATGAGAAGTTTTACGTTACGCTTCAATAGAATGAATTCGGTAAGGGTAGAATACGCCCCATGGTCGATCGAAGGTCCTGTGCCACTTGAACTCAAATCTATCTGACCTTCCATCCATCTTTGTCCAGCCAGCCAGCTCATAAATGTTAGACCAACCAATCTCAGGGCTGACACAACCGAATTGGTTGAGGAAAAGGAAACCCCAGCGACCAAGCACTCCCGCCTCCTAAAGCGGAGACCGAACAACCGCCAGGTTGTCGAAGACACGTCTGAAGAGGAGGCGGGCGCCCTCTAAGTTGACCACCCTACCCACTAATGGACTATGAGGGGGGGCAGGCGAACGGGAACCGACCGAGAACCCGAACCGCTTGCCATATCTAAACTAGCTGACCCCTTCATACATACTCGATTCATTAGGGTCGGGGATGGATGAAACCCATAATCAAATAAGTGCAAAAAATAGCGCAAGCGAAGCCGGGAAACGGACCGCAGCGCAACGACTAGGACTCGTGTCGGAGGAGTTTTGAGCGTGAGCTACCACTCATGCAGCGGCAAGGACCCGCAACTCTCGAAGGGGCCACCAACCGCCCGAATCACTGTAGTGTAGGAAACCCTCCCTTTACTCAATGGATAGCGCTTATCCTCTTTCAATCAAAAAAATGAGAAATGGATGAGAAAGAGGTCTTTATGGAAGAAGATTTGCAACTAGGACTCATAAAGATCCAAAAGAATGGGTCTAGGCTTTCGAAAAGATGAAGATGCAAAGGGTAAAGAGAAAAGAAATGTCTTTTGAACAACCAACCTGACATAAGGATTCTAGCTCGCCCAGTTAGAGCAGATGGAGATTCTCGGACGGGGAAAAGCGGCACTCAATCAACATCTATTCTATTAAACAACACCAAGAACAAAGCCATACCATGCCCTCGGGAGAAAGACGTGATGATTGCCATGAATGCTGCCCTCGAGGACGTGTACAAGAAGGTCTTTGCCGATTCCTATCAACATGGTGCACCTCTCAGTAGATAGAGGGGCGTGAAAACGCCGTGGAGACTTTGACCGAATGAATAGGTATCAATTGATAGACATTTTGATTGAGGAAGAGAATCCAGGATGAACGCTTTTTTCGTTCGCTATGTGCTGACTGGATGCTCGCGTGATCGATGGACGGGGGAATTGCATGAATGACGAGACCGGCCTAACCGAAAGTCAAGGCTCTTCCCTCTCTTGATGGCGAATCTTGATTGACTGACACTAGGAACCGATTCGGAGAAACAAGAAGCATGGCATGAGATACGCGGCGGCAAAATTTCCGATAGCGAATTACTTGACTCGATGGATGGAGGGCCCTCCAACTCAAGCACGAAATCAATGTTGAGTCAACAATCATCGAGAGGGGCACCGCCAAGCGAGATCGAGACCAGCACCTTGTATATATATATAGGTTGGGGAAAAGCCCCTTGTTTGTATAGGCTTCCAAACCTGCGCTTCTTCTAATATCCCAACAATCAAGAAAGTAGTAGGGGCTTCAAACCTTCGCCTATCTATACTATCTATAGTAAGTAAGGGGCCTTTTCTTGCTCGTTAGCGCTGTTTTTTGATTGCAGGGCGCTAGCTTACTTACTAATAAATAAGAAAGGGCTTTTTTCTTTCATCTTTCAGCTTGATCGGAATCGATTCTATGATTGAATAGCAGAAGTGCTACTTAGTAGTAGAAACTCGGAGAGACAGACAGAGAGGGGACTCCATCATACCTGCTAACTCCTAGGATGAGAAGTAGGTCCCTTGTTTTTGGCAGGAAGAGTTCCATTGTTGCCCCTCGGGAGAATGAGTCTACTTAGCGAACTGGCAGGACGCGGAGATCGATTGATCAATATGAATCTCGAGAGTGGATGGCGCCGCCCCCTTGTCCTGGAGGCTCTCCGGCCGAGGAGGGGCTTGCTATCGTAACCTTTTCTCCCGGTGTATGTGAAAAAGAGTGACGAACCCTTTTTTGTTCGGTCATAGGTTGGTGTCCAAAGAACGAGAGTCGGCTTCCTTAACTTAAGTCCGTTGTTCCTCAGTAGCTCAGTGGTAGAGCGGTCGGCTGTTAACTGACTGGTCGTAGGTTCAAATCCTACTTGGGGAGAATTTTTAGTTGTTATAGCTTTTCTGACCTAGCTACCCCTGTCCTTCCCCTTAGTTTCTAAACTAGCAGAATCGTGGGACATCAAAAGTGGGAAGTTTATTGTTGATTTTTTTTCTATTTCTGACTCCCTTTTTTAGTTTAGGAACATGGCTCGTTCATTCACTTGCTCATGAACTCGCAGCTTCGCCAGAAGCGACTAGGGGGGAGCTGTCGTAGAAGCTTTGCCCTTTGTACAGAGATTGTTATGAACTGACTAAATGACTAGCGGAACGCTAGCTAAGCTAAAAAAGAGTATTAGTTCCCTTCAATCAAATCAATAAGCTTTTTTTCTGGTTTGGATCCCTCCTTCCTTCTTAGAACCCATTGAGGGGGGCCTCGGCCCGGGAAGGGGAGAGTGGCCGAGTGGTCAAAAGCGACAGACTGTAAATCTGTTGAAGTTTTTCTACGTAGGTTCGAATCCTGCCTCTCCCACTTGTTTGTTGTAGACTTCAGAGAAGAAGAGAAAGGAGGCATTCGTCAGCGAAGGAAAGACCCCCATTTCATAGCGCCTGGGGAACGCAAGTTTGATCGAGGATTGGAGAGGAGAGGTGGAATGGAAGAAAAGGGGATTTAGGAGTCTTTGTGCGAGCCGTATGCGGTGAGAGTCGCACGTACGGTAACGAGGGGGGTTCGCGTCTATACGTGTAGTGTGGTGGTTGGGCCTACCCACCCTATTTGTTCCATGATCTATGGGTCTACTGGAGCTACCCACTTCGATCAATTAGCCAATCTTTTGACCGGATACGAAATCACTGGTGCTCGATCTAGTGGTATTTTTATGGGGATTCTATCTATCGCTGTAGGATCCCTATTCAAGATCACTGCAGTTCCTTTTCGGGCGGCTGTAGAACGGACGGCCGCCTATAGGTGGTAGGGTAGGGTGGGTGGTACCGCTCAGATTGCGGCCAATCTTCCTAACCGCGCGCGGGCCGGGCTTAGAGCGCGTGAAACTCATCACTATCTCGTAAGGGCGTTGAGACCATAGCATGTTAAACGAAAGCGCCGCTTTCTCTGTAGTGTTGTCACACAGCTGCCCGCCTAGAAGAGCCACTCGCTCTGTAGTGTTGTCACACAAGATAAGCACCGCCCGCCAGCTGGCCGGGCGAATCGAAGTTCTCTTCCGGTCAACTGTCCACCCAGTCAAGTGCAAAAAACACAGTAGAATCACGCAACGCACGCTGCTGGTGTGCTTCCTGCCCGCGAGGAAAGAAGAGCGACAAGGTTTAGTTCAGATTTGACTGTTTGCAGCATGGGAGCGGATTACCCAAAAAATCCCTGGGAACAATGAAAAAAAAGATATCTCGGTAACGAAAACTATAGGGGGCTGTATTGGCGAGATCCAACGGTGAACAGCTGTCCAACAAAAGAAAAACCGCCTGGAAGTCCGAGGACCTTTAGTACCGTACCCTACCCCCGAACCAGCAGCCTTTGCGCCAAGCAAGACCGCCCTTGTCCTTTCTCCATTCCGCCTCCTTCTTTGCTTTGTTCCAATAGAGTCTGTAACCGTCGTTGGCCCTTCTTTTCTTGTACTTGATCACCAACTCGAACCGTTGCAGGAACTGAAACTCACTTCATATGACGCGCCCCCTGAAGCTTGGACTGCATCTGTAGATACTGAAGGACTTTGTTGATCAGAGTGGCCTATTCGTAAAGCGTCTCCTTCCCAAACAAATAGTGCCTCCAAGTCAGCGCTATCGTATACATCTCCTTATTGTATGTGGGATAGTTTCAGTTTAAGAGGGCTGGCATTCAGATTCCTTATTCTTGTCTGGAGCTCCTGGGATCGATCAAGGCCCAAGGGGTGCATTAGGCCAGGCCGGTCAGGCTAAGATCCCCAAGGTGAAAAAATGGAAGGCACTTGCTCTTCCTAATGCAATTGATGTTGCCATGGAACCATTCGCTGACTTTCTCTTCCTAAGTGGGCTTGATCACCTTAGAAGCACAGGGACATAGATACAGAGGCGGCTAGGACTCGGTATTTGGGGAATGAGGGCTCTTCATTGCATTGGCCTTTTTCTGTGCTCATGTGGGCAGCATGCGCTAAGGCCTTGGTGAGATGCCTTCCTTCATCAACTGGCTTTGAGGTTACCTTAACGCCTTCCTCCATTGATGGATGATGGGGGTTAACTATCAAATGGGACTTGATTCAGTGACTTCCTTTTCTAATTCTAACAAGCTTCCTTCGTCACCCTATGGTCGAGTAATTTTCCCTTATTCTAGCATAGAACCTTTACTTTGAATTACAATCAATAGAAAGAGAGATGCGATCGGCTATCTCTTTTAATGGATTTATGCGTAAAGTCAGGCTTCCTTCTATCATTTGGTATACCCAAGCCCAGTCTCTCTTGCACATCCGGTCTTAGCCCCGCACCCAATCCCTACGGTTGATAGGCGCACCGATTCCATTCATGATTAGAATTAGTAGGTTATGTGCCTATCCGCCCATGCCGGTAGTTTAGTTCACTCGCTTGCACTGGTTGGGGTTACTTGATCGAAGGAATAGAACACTTGACTTTAATACCAATCAAAGTACCCGATCCTTTAGCGAGAATCAATAAAAAGAGATGGGCGAGCGCAGACTCCTAGTTTCTATTGATAACAAGACGACTTTAAGCTTAAAACATATAGATATAGATCCTGATTCCAACCTAAAGAGAAAGACCATTCTCGCTTCACACTTGCTATCTTCGCCTGAACCCATGGTTAACATAGCGAACTTCAACTTCTGTGTCATATCGCTTTGACACCTTCTACTTAAACCTAGAAGCTAGAAGAAAGCTTTGACTTCGGCCTTGAGGTGGGCTAACTCTTGAAGCGGATCAATTCTTTTGGACTGGCGATTGTGGTGTCTTCGCATCTCCTGTTCACGAATCAGCTGTTCATGCTGCCGATACCGAAAAAGAGCAACTGACTGAATGGTAGGAGGTTGAATGGCACGAATAGATTGTTCTTTGCCCAATTGAATCAATGGTTAAGATTTAAGATAGCCACGAGCAGAGAATAGGCTGCTATTGAATCAATAGTCTGCATAGAATCAGACAAGGAACTGAAGGCCTTTGAAAGGCAACTAGGCATCTACCTAGTAAACCCGCAGCATAGGCAATGTCCGGCCGTGTACCATTTCCATTTGTGATCGAGGAGGTCGCTTTGGCGTGGAGAGGTAAAGCGCCCATCAAGCTAGGTGCCCTTTACGCCCAGTCATTCCAACCCTTTCTTTTCTTCCGCAAGGAATGGGTACTAAAAGCATTAGGTCTCCCACTCGACCAGAGAGAGAAAGGGGCAGTCCCGGTCTCCGAGCTTAGTTGCAAGGTCAGGGGTGGGGATGACTTCTTTCATCCAGCCCAGAGCCAACACCACACCTAGCAACCTCTTTTTCTGGTTATTCAGTATGGAAAAGAATAGGACTGAAGATGAATCGACTACGTTGAGAAGAGTGAGGGGCAGCATAGTTGAATCAACAGTACTTGTTGGTCTTGACCTGAAAATTGCTTTTCGAAAGCTTCCACCCACCAATGACTAAACAGCTCCCAATAGACCACGCACTGATATTGAAGTCGAAGTAAGTAGGCAGGAATTCACATGCAGCCTTTTTTGGATATTGACCCTATGCGCCTGCCTGCCATGGTACACTCATACTAGAAGTGTAAGAATGAACTCTTAACTGACCTATTGCATAAAATAGAGTTCTTTCTTTTCTTTTGATCTCGTAATGCTTCGGATTTCCTTCTCTAAAGTTAAAGTAAAGAAGAGAGACCTAACTCTCTAGGGTTGCAAAGAACCAGGCAGGGCAGTAAAGCTCACGTTGTCGACCTCTTGTCTGTCAGTGAGTGATTCCTCGTATGTGTAAAGACGGGTAGACCGTCTCATCTCTTTCCCCGGATCGAACTTCGATCATGTCACGAGAGTGGATTCAGTTGGTTCCATCGGCCATTCTGCGAACCTGACAGCTATCACTTACTGATCCAAAAAAGTGAGGTCAGTTTTCACTCTAATTCGTAGCTTTAAAGTCAAAGTACTTGCTTCAAAGAATCATCCTTAAGAATTACAACATTGGCTTCTTGCTCTAAAAATGAAGAAAGGAAGTAAAGACTTACTGAACACCTATCTTTGGCTAAACCACCTATTCTGGAATGTAGTCTGATACCCCCCAAATACTCAGATTGGGGATATCGTCCCTATCCCTGACTACACTTGCTTGGGATACTGCCCTTGAAGTCACGTTGCATAAGCCGAGAAAGCCTTCTACCTTAAGTACGAATGTAGAAAGAGCGCAACTACCACTTTTTCTCTCCTTGAGCGAGATTGAACAACTTATGATAAAGGATTTCCTTTACTATCCCAACCTGATATTGCGAAGAAGCTTGAATTCGTTAAGTAAGTTCACTTATAATGTAATGTGTAATGGCAATTCCCTTGTTAATCAAAAAACTTTCATTTAGTATGATGGCAAGCTGCCGCAGTTAGTCCGACCGGCGTATACCATAGGCACTTTGACGGCGAAAGCGGCGAAAGAAGCAATCCATAGAAAGATTTGGCGCCGCTCACTAAATTCTGTGGTTAATGATATTTGTAAATCGGCGGTCCCTGTTTGGAAAATAATAAAAAGAATAGCTAATAGCATAAAAACAGATCCAAGTAAAGTATAAAGGAACAACTGATATGCTGCCTTGATCTTTCTTTGTCTCGAACCCCATACCCCTATAATAATGGTAGAGTCAGGGGTGGCCCCAAAGCGGAATTTACCGGTGGTGGTTGGTCGAAGCCCCAGTAGGTAGCCACTCCCTTCTCAGGGAACCGTACGTGAGACTTCCGCATCATACGGCTCCGTCCCGAGCTTCCGTCGTCGGCCCTTGTCATTAGACCACTATCTATGCATGTATATTAAGTCTGGACTCTCGAATCTTTTGCTTATCGGGTGGTGGCGAACAATGCAGCTTGCGTTGCGGGAGATGCCCGCCCGTAGGGCCCGGCCCGCTTCTCGCCCGAAAGAACCGCTCACTAGCTAGCCGGACTAGTGGGGGGCCCTATCTGGAGACATACTGAAAACCATGCCTTTCGAACCGAACGCAACGCCCGTCTTCCAAATCCAAAAAAGGGCTCGTTGGGAAAAAAGATGGAGTGCGGCCTGTAGAGCACATGTAACGCACAGTCGGTTGCTCACGCAGTGGATCTCTCTCTAGATATCTAGAGAGAGAGATGTGAAAGTAAGTAATAGCCTTTATGGCCGCCCCCCGACTTATGGCTTTACGCTACTACTACTGTGATTTTAGCGGTTCCAATTGGTTTTTGTTTCCCAATTCTCCTGGCCGGAACTTGTATGCAGCACTTATACGAAGGTGCATGCATAAAGGTTTGGAACTCTTTTCTTATCTGATAAAGACAGGACCCTACCCTATTCTCGAACCCTCTACCGAGCTTAACCCTGCCCGCATTTCCTTTTGATTTTGAAGGGGGCCAAAGAAATGTCTCCACCTGCTGCCAACAGTCTTTCTTCGTAATTCTACTGAACGGGTCGATCCTCCCCTCCCGTTTGTTTTAGCAACTTCTCCTAAGGTCTCCTCACCAAGAGCTCCCCGGCGACGACAGAGGAACCAACCCGCCTGCTGTGGCGGGGCGGCTTTTTTTTTCACAATAAGACCTGGACGATTATCCCTACCCTCGGTAGCTTACGAGTTTACGTCCATCCCTGGTTGGGTACAGTTTCCTTTCGATTTCTCCCTTGTAGCCGTTACCCGAATTCGCGCAAGTGTGTCCACACCCCCCAAACTGACTTGACGAGGAATCCATTCTCGCGAACAAACACAACCCCTACACACACCTAGGAGCACCCCTTCCTGCATATCCATACAAGACCCGAGTAGGCGGGTCGAGGTCCTACGAGGTACCCACTACTCAGAGTACCCTCCCAGAAAAAGATGTGTCTGTCAGGTTCGGTTCGTCTTAGTTGGGTTGGGCGGGTTCGACCAGAAATGCTATGCTTACGCACAAGACTACCCCTCTTCCCGAAAGCTTCGCGGGGACTACTTTACGACGGACGACCGCCCGTAGGGGGTTTACTGCACAAGGCCCCTGCAGAGGAAAAGCTTTATCCCAGCGAATAGAAGATGCTCAGCTCCGCACAACATAGGGATTAGCACGCTTTCGGGAAGAACATAGAATAGTAGAGGATCCAGCATGCGGAACACGGCGATCATTAGAAATTCACGAATTAGAGATGCTGTAATATACTCTTTCCCATAACTTTTCATACCAGACCAACCCACTAAAATACAAATAGGGATCAGAAATGTGGTCAATATCACGAAGAAAAAAGAGAGACCGTCTATACCCAAATTCCAATTGATGTTTGAATAAGGAAGCCATCGAAAGCTTTCCACAAATTGAGATTTGGCCGTAGAAGGATCGAATTGTATCCGAGGAACAGGGGAATACAAAAAAGTAATAAGAGAGGCACACAGACCAATCAATCGTATCGGTCGTATTCTTTCATTTTGAATGCAAAGAGGAATAATGCTTCCTAGCACGGGACACAGAATAGGACCACTTAGATTAGAATAGCATTCACAGAAATGTTCTAACATAGAGTAGAATCGAACATTGAAGAGATTAGTTGACAACAGTCAAAAGATGGGCGCCTAATTCCAATACAATAGGGGTCTATCAGTGCAAGTCAGCTGAACACCGTGATTGATGAGTGGGTAGGTGGGTTAGGTGCGCCTCTCGTCCAGTGGGAAGTATTGAGGCGAGTCTCCTCCCCCCTTCCTTTTTCTACTTTTCCTCTCTCCTTTTGCTTGTGCTTCTACCCGGGCTTTTCATTTTGATAGATTTATAGAGACCCGAGGATCTTTTTCTAAGATTCATTGCTCGATTTTGCATGCTCTGCTCCCAAAATGCAGAGAGACTTTCGAGGGCAGATCCGGGTTGGTCCGGAAAGTCATGGGAGAGGCGGGCTAAGTGAAAGAAAAAAAAAGATAAGATAAATGGAGCTATGGAGCTATGTCGACTTACGTACGTCTCGTTGACCAAACAGGTATACCACGCCACGTATCATCCCCTCTTTCTATAGAGGAGAGATAAAGAAAAAGAAAAGATATAGCGATCGTGCCGTAAGACCTTGTTCGTTTCTACTTGACGTTATTTTCCTCGGTTTTTTTACATTACATAAGGCCTTTAGTTTAGGGCTTACTTAGCGCTTGCGCTAAGGATCTAATCAGAGTCAAACTTGGATTTGAAAAAAAAACCTTTCCCTTATTAGCCGGAATACAAGTTCCTTGATCTTTAGTAAAGGCGGATTAAGCCAAAAAAAAGATCTTTTTTTTTCAAAAAGTCTCAACGTCCTCGTTGAGAGTCGCTCTGCGAGACGTCCAGTAGTCTCTTACTTGGTCTTATAATCGTAAGTTTCAGCCCGTTCCCAGCTTGCCTCGCTCTCAGGTTGGCCCTTCTACTTGACTAAGTAGTATTCTACTCGTGCAGTGGGTGTATGGGCTAGCCCATGGTGCGGTCAGCTATGAGATATATACTCTTTTTCTTTCTTAGTAAGTTCATCTACAACATCTGGTGGTGCCCTCGTGGGCTGGGCACGTTCCTCTCTGGGTCGGTCTGGTCTAATCGAAGTCAACTGACTCACATGGAATACGGGGTGAGTTTTAACCGAGCTGATCGCTTGAGTCTATAGGCTACCTCTCCTATCCGCTTCTCTACAAGGTCTACTTTCTTCTTCCTTCAGACCGGGCCAAGCCTTTAGTTTAAGTAGGTTTGGGCTAGGTGACGCAGAGCTTTTTGGTTGTTAATTTATAGCAGCACTGAGCAACATCCAACAGCTCCAGTCCTTCTGGTTGGTTTGCACTAAAGTGCCTTAAGTAGCCCTCGAGTCGAGGAGTCCGTTTATCTATTTCTCTTCGGATCTGATTGGAACATTGGAGAAGTAGGAAGACTTTGGCGGGCGATTCATAATGGGTATCTAGAATATCTATGTCCTAGGACATAAAATATGAATAATGAAGAGAAATGAAATATATATCTAATATAAGAATTTTTAGGCTGTACACCTAATTTATTTTCCTGGGATTGTAGTTCAATCGGTCAGAGCACCGCCCTGTCAAGGCGGAAGCTGCGGGTTCGAGCCCCGTCAGTCCCGACCTAGGATCCGATGAATCGATCAATTCATCTCTGTAGGGGGGCTTAGGATCTAATTCCCAGCAAGCAGGAGGATCCTTCTTTCGTTTCGCATTTCTCATCGGACAAATCAAGGAATAAAAATGACAATAACTAGTACCGATTGATGGAGGAGAGACATATGTAGGTTGGTACAATCGGGGGTATCACCATATTAAGCATATTAAGTAAGGATTCAAAGAGAGACCGTACAGGTCTGGCTTTTTTCGATTGTTCCTGGCCCATCGAATAGAGTAGCAATTTCTTTCCCGGGAGCACATAACATTTTCTTTTTTTTTACGATACGCAATTAACTTAACATAGTTACCCCCACAGAGTACTTTTCAGATTCAACCTACCCTTTCTTTCTAGCTCCTATTTTTTTTTCTTCGCTACACCTATTCTTCTTCCAATCAATTCGAAATAATCCAACGTCAACTGCTCTACTCTAATTCATAGGTTTTTTTATTGTATTGATCCCGGGATCTATCGAAACAATAGTATGGGCATATAAAAAAAAAGCAACCAAGTCATCCCTTAGCACAAGCACTAAGTAAGCAAGCTACCTTTTTTTCTATAAGTAAGAAAAAATCACCCATCCAATATTGAATGACTGAGCACTCAAATCCTATCGCGAGTCTTGATACATAGTATCTTAAGTCCTTTCCACAACTCCTAATTTGATTCTCCATCGGCCCATCCAATCTAATTCACGACTCAGTCAGTAGACACTACACTAGTAGGGTAGTAAGTTATGTAATTAGGAATTTGAAAACCAAAAACCCCTTCTTTTCTTGGATCCTAGGAGCAAGGATTTACAGTCCTTTAGAACAACCTTTTGATCCCAAGATTTCCGGCCCCTGACTTTCGTATTTTTGAATCTCACAATTGAATCTTACTACCCAAGTCGATCCTATTGGCAACGGGCAAACGACGCTTACGCGGGATCTCGGTGCCTTTCTCTTGCTCTTGAAAGAATAGAAGTTGAGTTCGAGTTGTTATCATGCCGGATCATAAAAGTAAAAAGCCATACTAAGAGCCAGCGGACCTGCTCACGGGAGTCAGGCCTGTTCTGTAGTGGGCAGACGTAGCAGGGCCATCTGAAAGAATATAGGAAAAAGAGCCGCTGGAGAAAACCAATTACGCCGGGTTCTCAATTCCATGGAGTATGTAGTGAGTTTGAATTGACCCGGTTAGCTAGAAGGTACCGTTGGTTTGCTTTAACAAGATTTCACTGAAGTGAACCCGACGCGAAGTTGGTGAAACCTGAGCGTAGCTAATGAAAGGGACTTAGATTAGAACAGAACCGACTATAAGCCCTGAGAGCCAGCAAGCAAACCC
>NW_026895552.1:0-16299 GCF_033153095.1 Gastrolobium bilobum | reverse complement strand
ATGCCCAATTATGCCAAGTTCATGAAGGACTTGTTATCAAGAAAGCATAAGCTGCAAGAGTGCCAAACAGTAACACTCACTGAGGAGTGTAGTGCCATAATACAGAAGAAGTTTCCACCCAAGCTTAGTGATCCAGGGAGCTTCAATATTCAAATTGAAATTGGCAACACAAAAATTAGCAGGGTATTATGTGATCTTGGGGCTAGCATTAATTTGATGCCCCTTTCTGTTTGTAATTCCTTGGGGATCACCGAGTTGAAGCCCACTTTGGCATCTCTTCAACTTGCTGATAAGTCTATAAGAAAGCCTAGTGGAATAGTGGAAGATGTTCTTGTGAAGGTGGACAAGTTCATCTTTCCTGCTGATTTTGTGGTGTTGGACATGGAAGGGGGAGCTGAGATGCCTCTTTTGCTGGGTAGACCTTTCTTAGCTACATCTCGAGCACTGATTGATGTTGAAAACAGGAAGCTCGAGCTAAGAATGAATGATGAAACCGTTACTATTCATGTCTTTGATTCTCTAAAACAGTCTTCTCACAAAGACGATTTTTTTAGTCTTGAAGTCTTAAAGGAAGAAAAGAATGTAGCGGTTGAGGTTCCTGAAAAAGCAGAGGATTACAAAGAAGATGGTACCTCAAAAGTGGAATTGAAGGAGCTTCCTCAAACTCTGAAAGATGATGACAAACCTGGGAGAAAACCCAAAAGGAGGCGTCATCCTATACTGAAGAAGGTACTAAGAAAAGAGGTGGTCAAACTTTTTGATACTAGTTGGAGGATGGGTGTGAATCACTGGAAGCTGAAGTTTGACAAGAGACATGGAGACTCTATCTCCCAGAAAAACCAAAGCTTCAAAGAGTTCTTAACATGGCTTCATGGTTTGGAACAAATCTGGGAATGATGGTCTCATACACCAAGGCATCCAGTGCCACCGGACCTTCCATTTGCTGAGTCATCCCACGCTGCTAAGGGGGATGACATGGAGGGTTGATCATATCTCCTTGCTGACGTAGATTTTGTTTATTAGTTTATTTTTCTGTTTCGTAATTTTTTTTATTTACTTTGTGTTGGTATATTTCTCTCTGATGTTTTAATGTGCGCATTATAGTTTATCCTATATGCCACTGTTTGTTCCATTGTGCAGATTTTTCTTCTTTCTTGTGGTTTAATTATTGCTGAGGACAACAATTCTCTAAATCTGGGAATGATAGGCTTGCACCTTAGAACTGCAATTCTTCTATCATGGGAGATATTCTAACTCTTTTAAATTTCTTAGTTATTTTTTTTTTTTTAGTATTTTGTGTGCTCTTGATTTTTTTTTAAAAAAAAAATAAAAATTTTCAAGCAATTCTCAGGTTCAAATGTGCTTATATAGTTAATGTGGTTGACTGAATTCTTGGAATATATTGTATGACTTTCTGGCATGACATTGCATAGGCATAATTGGATTGCATGATTGCTCGTTTGTCTGAATTAATATTGTGAAATTCTGATAATGTCTGAGGTCAATTTTCTTGAGTCTGCATTGATACCATAACTGTGAGGTTTGAGCCCAAACACTGAAATTTTTGTTGAGAGGCCTCACTGTTGTAATACTCTAGAACTTGATCTGTTTCTCTGTTATGCATGCTTTGATTGATATGATAAAGACATGTTGTTCTTATTAGCTTATGGCCAAAATAGCCCACCTGTATGAAATTTTCCCTTGCTAGCCCCTTTGAGCCTGAACTTATTTGTTGATAAATGACCTGTTCTTGATTGAAGGCTTAGCCCATATCCATGTGACTTACCTTAATTGAGATTGAATTACTGATGTGTTGAAAAATAAAACAAAGAAATTGAGGTAAGCTCCATAAAGGTCAAGTAATTAGGGGAGGTAAAATTTCATCTGTGCCCTTAAAACAAAGGGAGAAAAAGAAAAGAAAAAGAAAAAGAAAAAGGATGAATGTAAAGAAAAGGTGGTTGATAGGAATTAATTCCCGAAATTCTGTGGAAATGTTAGTGGAGCAAAATCATTGAGTTGAATGTGTTAAAGTGAAATAAATTTAGTTTTTCAATCTCATTGTTGTTTGAGCTACTATCTATATTTTCCTACCTGTTACCCCGGCTAAGTTACAACATGTGAAGTCCTTTTGATCAATTGATGCATGTGTTTGATTCTTCATTTCTAAGAATTTTTGAGAATATGATCAAGCCTATGGTAGTGTTATAGCTTTGAGTACTTGAGTGTCATGATACCCTTAAACACTGAGTGTTGAGTGAATATTATTATTATCTGTGTGAGGGGTAATCAATGTAGACTTGCATCTTTAAGAAGCTGATGACATTATTGAGAATTTATGATGTTGAGTCAGGCATGCATAGCATATTGTGTCTGAGAGTATCTATGGAATGTTATGTTGGATTAATTAAATATTTCCTGGATTGAGTCTTGTACATTGCTGGGGACAGCAATGTTTAAATCTGGGAATGATTTGATGTGCCTCTGGCAAGTGTTATTTTTCAGTATTAAAATTGATAAGAATTGGGTCATAAGAGAGCAATTTAAATACATATTCGCTATTTATATTGATTCTTTCTATGTCAATAATATTCACCTTTTGGTCGTGTTTTTACAGGAAAAAGAGGAATGAAAAATTACAAATTATAAAAAGCCCGTTGACGCGACTCCACACACAGGAGAGTTCCATGTTGCATCATGTCGCATAGGCCAAAGTCCAGAGAAATGGCGCAACTTGGCGCCACAGTGGCGCAAGTTAGCGCCATATTGCATTGTACAAAAGTCCAGGGAATTGACGCTAGTTGGCGCTAGAATGGCGCAAACTAGCGCCACCACGCCAATTCCACACAAAAGTGGCGCAAGATGGCGCCAAAGAAGTGAAGAAGTGGCGCCAAGTGGCGCCCAAAAAGTGAAGGATGGCGCCAACTGGCGCCATGTTACGAAGATTCGGCTCCGACTTTGCAATTTTGCACAGAGGCGCGGCGTGAAGTGGCGCCAAACCAGCGCCAACTGGCGCCGGGTTGCGGGAAAATAATACCTTGTTGCCGTGGGGATATTTTTGGAAGGAAGAAAAGAGGATTATAAATAGGATCCATATGACAGAATTAGGTATTCAGACCTATTCTTCTGAAGAGAGACGACGACAGAGCTCCGAGAGGATTCCTGAGATCAAGTTTTTCTTCTCTTTTCTCTTTAATTTTATGCTTTTGAATATTGGATTTTTAGCCATGATTATGTTTGGCTAGTTTATCTTTTTATTGTAGTTAGGGTCACAAACCCTATGTGAACCTTTGTTACGACGGATTGGTTTACTTTTACTCGTTTATATAAATTGTCTTTATCTCTATCCTGCGCGTATTTTATATTTTCTTTATTAGAATTGATAACTCTAATAGTTGATAATAGTCTGAGGGTTAGAACCCTAGATAGGGATATTGGGGTTTTCATCCTGAAAGGGGGTAGGATAACAGTTCGTATGCATGCTAGGAATAGATGTGTATTGAATTGCGGATGCCTAAATTATAGAGTTCATCGCTTAATTTTCATGAGGGGTTACTAAGGGATTAGGATTCCAATTGAAATTAAAGGGTTAAATTGCCAAGGGATTGAGATTTAACTAATTATTTTAGATAATAATTTATCCGAGCAGTTTTATAAATGAATATTGTAAATCAATCCAAAGTAAGAAGTGGAGATCATAAGGTGAGTGCGCTCTAGCTACAATGTTTTTCTCACATTACAAAAATCAATTCTCATTTTATTGTTCTTTTCCTAAATATAAAAATATAAAAACAAGTCTTTATTTTAAGTTCTCAATTTTACACAAACCGACAATATTCTTCAAAACCCTTTTGAACTCTTCCATTCTTGAAAGGAAAGATTAATTGATATTCGACCCAATCCCTGTGGAGACGATACTTTACTTACTTTCTATATTACTTGTGCGATCGGTACACTTGCCGGTGAGCATCAGTACACGACATGGCTTGCCAATGTGGTGATGGTGAAAAAACTAAATGGGAAATGGAGAATCTTTTCTGATTACACAGATTTAAACAAAGTTTGCCCAAAGGATGCTTATCCTATGCCTAACATAGATCAGTTGGTAGATAACTCGGCTGAATTTCGTCTGTTGTCTTTCATGGATGCCTATTCGGGATACAACCAGATCCCAATGTACTCGGCGGATCAAGAAAAAATGGCCTTTATTGCTGAAAAGGTCAACTATTGCTACAATGTGATGCCATTTGTACTTAAAAACTCAGGGGTAACTTACCAGAGGATGATGAATGAGGTCTTCGAAGATCAGCTGGGCAAAAATGTTGAAGTATACATATATGATATGATTGTGAAGTCATTTGATATGATGAATCATGTTCAGGATCTTGAGCAAACGTTTCAGAAGCTCAGGAAGTATCGCATCCGCCTCAACCCGGTAAAATGCGCGTTCGGGGTAGCAGCTGGAAAATTTTTGGGTTTCATGCTAACCCACAGAGGAATTGAGGCGAACCCGGATAAATGCAAAGCTGTGCTTGACATGAAAACACCCCCAAAGCAAAAAAGAGGTCCAACAGCTGACCGGGCGATTAGCTGCGCTAACCCGGTTTCTTCCAAAATCGGCTGAAAATGCCCTCCCATTCTTTAAACTTTTAAAGAAAGAAGCAACTGACGGATGGAACCCGGCATGTGAAGCCGCGTTCGAGAAGATAAAGAAATGTTTATCAACTCCACCAATCCTCTCAAAGCCAAACCCAGGAGATGTTCTAATTCTGTATTTGGCAGTAAGAGAGGAAGCAATAAGCGTTGTACTGATCAAGGAAACTAACGAAGGCCAGGAGCCAATTTACTTTGTCAGTAGAGCCTACAAGGTGCAGAGGTCAGGTATCAAAAGCTAGAGAAGGTGGCTTTTTCTTTGCTGGTTACGGCTAGAAGGTTGCGACCGTATTTCCAAGGCCATCAAATAATCGTCAGGACTAACCAGCCTATTCGGCAGGTGTTGCACAAGCCGGACCTGACAGGAAGAATGACTAACTGTGCAGTAGAACTCACATGCCGGGTAAAGAATACATATATTTTCTGTTTGCTGAAAAACACATATATTTGATAAAGTGTAAAGAATTCAACTGACCAAAATTTTTGTCAATTGAAACATGATGATCTTCCACAATAGCAAGTTATATTGATTAATTGCAAATAAAAATAAAAATAAAAATCAAAAACAACATCTGAACTCTAACATTCAAGTAATTATGGATTATGTGTCTATCAAAATAAAAATAAAAATTATGCATTATGTAATATATCACTTAAGCAACTTAAATAATATTAAATAATTGAATTCTTCAGATAAAAAAGGAAAGAAAATAAAAAATAAATTGTCAACCTATCACTACTAACGATAAATTTGATATTTTTAAATTTATAGAAAATTAAAAAAATCTTATTAAATAAATGAAAATTATTTATATATTAATTTTGTTTATCTAAATCATTAGATAAACAAAATTTAAATTGAGAAATAATTTAATATTAATTTTCAAAAGAATAATTATAATATAAATCATCAAAATCATTAGATACTAATTGAGAAATAATTTTCAAGTCATTATATTTCAAGAATTTTTTTATAATAAAACGGTCAAAAACTCAAAATTAAAATATCTATTATTACCAAAACTATTTTTTTCTTCCGAAAAAAAATTCTTACATGAATCTTTTCGTTTTGTTTCTTCGAAATTTATCTTGCAATGATTAATTAATTGGTGTTAATTACAATAAAATATAATCCTGAAATATCAGAATTTTACTTGTAATATCAGATTTTTGAATTTTGAAATCATAAATAACTTTAAGAAAGCTTTGCCAAATTAATACCAGCACATATATGTAGGAAAACTTGGTCAAATTCCAAAATAAAATAAGAGCAATATTCGCCCCGCTTGGATTGTTTCGAATGTATTAGACTTTTCTTTCAATGATCAATTTATTCAAATATTTTCTCCAGATTTTGAATATTTTTATGATTTTTTTTTTATATATTTATTGCTTCATCGTTTATCCAATTCATCCAATTCAAATAATATTGGACTTATTATAGAGAATAAATAGGGCTCAAATACGAAATCTCTTATTAAAAGAAATAAACTCATCATCACTTGACTCAATAATTATTAATCATCATCTGATCTCTAACTTAAGGAAGGATGCAACTTTCATACAACTTTCCCGGAATATATATATATATATATATATATATATATATATATATATATATATTTATTTATTTATTTTTTCTTTTATTTTTTTTTTTCATTCTGAGAAACAAAAATTGATAGAAAACTCGTTTGATAAAATCAGTTTACTTTTTTTTTTTTCCGGATGAACCGGTTTAATTTTTTTGCTAGGGAAAAAAATAAAAATAAAAAACTTTTTGTTTTTTTTTGTTCTCGGGCACAAAATGAAAAATACTTGTCTCTCTGAATCACTCTCCACTACTATCATCATCACCATCACCACCATTATCTCGACATGACCATCGCCACTGTCGTCGCCACCGCCGTCATCACCACCACCACCACAATGCCATCGCCACCATCACCATGACCTCCACCCATTGCCACCATCGCTACCACCATGACACCGGCACCATTACCATCACTGACATCGCTACCTTCCACCATCATAACAGCCACTCCCACCACCGTCACCACCACCACCACCGCTTCCACCATTACCACTACCAGGACAGCCACAATAACCATCATTGTTGCCAACCATCACTACCATCGTTGTAGCCACTATCGTCACCACCTCCACCACCACCATCGCTGCAGTCACTGTCATTATCACCACAACCACCACCTCCACACCACCAATATCATCACCACCATCACCGCAGCCACTACTGTCACCACCACTATGCTATCACCACCACCGCCGCCACCATTATCACATCTACGCCACCATTGACCTTGGTTTATAGCTTTTTATTCATTGAAGCTTTGTGCCCCAACTAAAAAAAAACCAAAGTAATATAAAATGACCAAACAAACCATCCAAAAAAAATGATCAAACAAATAATTTAAAGATCCAAACAAAAAAAATTAATTAAAATAACTACTACAATTGTCAAAAAGGGATAAATCAACACCACTTCAAGAATTTTCATGGGAATGTAGAACTCTCGTACACATGAATTTCAATATCACAATTAAAGTATAATTTTAATGCATTACTTATTGGGGAAGGTTATTGATCTGGAATAATAGTAAAGAAAAGGCTCAAATTAAAAGCTTTCATCACTGATTGTTTGAAGGTTCTTACCCCTTGCATTAAGGAGTGGAATGAGAAGGTGTTTGGGAATATTAAGCATAGGAAGAATAAGTTGATGAGAAGACTTGAAGGTATTCAAAGAGCCATTTCTGAGCACAATAAAGATTATCTGGAGAAAGTGGAGTGCAAGATCAAAGCTGAACTTGAGGAGGTCCTTGATCAAGAGGAGTTATTATGGTATGAAAAGTCTCGAACTCAGTGGATTAATCAAGGTGACAGAAACACGAGATACTGTCATACAAAGACTATTGTCAGAAGGAAAAGAGGTAGAATCGTGGAACTCAAGGATGATAATGGAAGTTGGATTCGTGAAGAGGAAGGCCTGGTTAAGATGATCCGCGATTTTTATATTAATCTTTTCAAAGATGAAAGCTGTCATCGTGAGTGGATCAATACTAGATGGCCTATTGTTCCTGAGGAAGTCATGGATAAATTAAGGGTGAGTGTTACTAAGGAAAAAGTTAAAAAAGCTTTTTTCACAATGAAAGGCTCAAAAGCCCCAGGGGAGGATGGGTACATAGCTGCTTTTTATCAAAAGAACTGGAATCTGGTAGGTGATCAAGTCTGGAATGCTTTCTTAGCTTATTTGGAAAACCCGCAAACCATTGCTGATATTAGAAATTTTATATTTACAAATTCTTACAAACCCATGTAAAGAACCAATTCAACTAAAAAACTGAAGCTTTTGGTTTTAGAATTGATTCTCTACATGATATCAGAACCTTGATATACCGACTTCGATCCTCACCGACCCCTCTTTCTTTCTAGTGGAATTTCTTTTTTCGCGGGCCTGTGCATCGTCCCTTTTCAAATCCAGTGGACTCTCGTGTGAGGGAACGTGTTAAGATATATAAAATCATCAATGTAACCTCATCCAATAGTCTTGAATTTTTGTGGGTTGAATTGATTCTTTACAATGTCTGACTGGTTATGCACTAATCAAGAGTGTATGACCAGTCATACTTAGTATAATTTATAAAAAAAAATTTATAAACAGATCCTCCCCCGGTTGTTTAGATTGGCTAAATTTATGTAAATATTTCTCATCATATAAAGCTCAAGCTTATCACTTGTCTCTCTTCATCTTAACCACGGACGCACAAGAATTACAAGAAAATGAGTAACCTTATAGAGAGAAAGCCACATGCTGTGTTGACTCCATATCCAGTACAAGGCCATATCAACCCATTATTCAAACTAGCAAAACTTCTTCATCTAAGAGGCTTTCACATAACATTTGTTCATACTGAGTACAACCACAAACGCTTGCTCAAATCAAGAGGTTCCAACGCCCTTGATGGCCTCACAGACTTTAATTTTGAGACCATCCCAGATGGTCTTGCTCTTCCCTCAATGGATGGTGATGGTGATGGTGATGGTGAAGTTGCTCAAGACATGTAGTCTCTTTGTGACTCAATTAGAAAGAACTTTATATTCTACTTTCGCAACCTTCTTTCTAGACTTAATGACTCTGCCTCTAATGGCCTTATTCCCCCAGTTACGTGCTTAGTTTCTGATTGTTCCATGAACTTCACTATACAAGCTGCTGAAGAACTTTCAGTCCCTATTGTTCTATTTTGCCCAGTTAGTGCGTGTTCATTCTTGTCTATTATGCACTTTCCCGCTTTGTTGGATAAAGGTCTCATACCACTCAAAGGTACCCAATTTAATTAAGTTTTTTTTTTTCTTCATCATAGAGTATAGTATCTATATATTGGAAACTAATATAGTCCTCCTATAGTTTTATAGTGGATGGAATGCTACCCCCACTTAAGTTTTTTTTGACCCTCAGTAACCACAAATAGCTTTTTTATTTGCTAGAGACTACAACAGATATCGTAAAATTTGCTGAGGACCGAAAAGAGTATTTACTCTAAATTATAATAGACGACCATCTGTTTGTTTTTTAGAAGTAGATATATTTATGACTTTAATATTTCTACAGTAAATGAATGTAGATAAATTATTTACATTCGCTTTTAAAACGATGTCATTTTGGGTTAAAAATTAAAAAATTATAATAAAAAAGATTATTATAACACTAAAATAAATTATAATTACAAAAATACCTTAATTTTTGATTTAAAATTAGACTAAATGTAAATAAATTATCTACCGTAGAAAAAGCAAACAATTGGTGTGACTGTACGAGAGTGAGATAGATTATGTCCACATAAAAGTGATTCAGAGAGGCAAGGGTATAGACAAAACTCTACAATAGAAAAAGGGTTTTATAAGAGTTATGTTGTAGGAAAAGTGATTCTGTAATGTTATAGATATTCGTTTTGCGTGCTTTAACTTTTTTAATTTTTTTTTGTTTTCAAAAGTGTGGATCCCACAAAATGTTGTGTGTGTAAAAAATTTGATGATGTCATGTTAAAGGACAAACTACAATCCCATAGAATAAATGTGTAAAGGTCTTAGGCCAATATTGAGAATAAGGGGGAGTGTATGGTTACGGTGGCTTTGGTGTGACTGTGTATTATAACAAGTAATAATAAGGAGAATTATTGTGTAAAAGGCATCTCTTTAATGTAAAAGACGTATATTTTTAGGGGTGGAAACCATTGGAGTGACTGTATGAGTCAAGTTTGAGTTTAATAATTTTTATTCTTGTGGGCACCATTGGTGAGTGAGGCACCGCACCTGTGTGAGTCACATGTGTACTAGGGTGTTAAAACAGATTAACACGACACGAATACATCAACACTAACACGACACAAATTTTTATTTGTGTCAAAATCTTCAACACTGACACGACACGAATTTTTTGCGGGTTGACACGACACGACATGAATAACACGCAAAATAGAGGTCAAAACAGTAATTGACAAATTTTTTTTAAAAAAATGGATCGAAATTACGAAAAATTAAAAAAATACGGATCGACACGAACACGACACGAATTTTTTACGTGTCATTTTTCCCAACACGAACACGACACAATTTTTTTTGCGGGTCAACCCAAACACGAATTTTCGTGTCGTGTCGCGGGTCGACCCGCGTGTCAAAACCTATATTGACACCCCTATTGTGTACAACGGGGGGAGTATTTTTCTCTCATAAGGGGTTGAATAGTTTAGCCCCTATTCAACATATGAATTTTTTTTAATGTCAAATACAAGTAAATACAGTTAATTGAGTCCATGTGTTATAATTTAAGTGGCTGTGGCAGAGTCCCCAATACTACACAAGGATTGCAAATGTTCTAGTTTATATGTATTCATTCATATATGGAGCTTGAAGCTATTGGTGCTTGAAATATGATATGCAGATGAGAGTTATTTGACAAATGGGTATTTGGACACCAAAGTAGATTGGATTCCAGGCATTCAAAACCTTAGGCTGAAGGACCTGCCTGACTTTATAAGGACAACAAATCCAAATGATTGGATGTTAGAATTTGTGATTGAAATGGCCGAGAGAGTTCATAAAGCCTCTGCTATTGTTTTTAATACTTCATATGAACTTGAGAGTGAGGCAATGAATGCTCTCTCCTCTATGTTCCCATCTCTTTATACCATTGGCCCTTTCCCTTCATTTTTGAATCAAAGTCCACAGAACCACTTGTCGTCTCTAGGTTCCAATCTTTGGAAAGAAGATAGTGAATGTCATGAATGGCTTGAATCCAAGGAACCGAGGTCTGTTGTTTATGTGAATTTTGGCAGCATAACAGTTATGTCTCAAGAGCAACTCCTTGAGTTTGCTTGGGGTTTAGCCAATAGCAAGAAACCTTTTTTGTGGATCATTAGGCCTGACCTTGTCATTGGTGGCTCTATGGTTTTGTCATCTGAGTTTGTAAATGAAACTTCAGATAGAGGCCTAATAGCAAGTTGGTGTCAACAAGAGCAAGTGCTGAACCATCCTTCAATTGGTGGATTCTTGACTCATTGTGGATGGAACTCAACCACTGAAAGCTTGTGTGAAGGAGTGCCAATGTTGTGTTGGCCTTTTTTTGCTGATCAACCAACAAATTGTAGATTTATTTGCAATGAATGGGATGTTGGGATTGAAATTGATACCAATGTGAAGAGAGAGGAGGTGGAGAAAATGGTAAATGAATCGATGGTGGGAGAGAAAGAAAAGAAGATGAGGCAAAAGATCATGGAATTGAAGAAGAAAGCAGAGGAGGACACTAGGCCTGGTGGTTGTTCATACATGAACTTGGACAAAGTGATTAAGGAGGTTTTGCTTAAACAAAATTAGACTAAACTGATAAAGTCATTGATTTTCTCCTCTTGAACTTGTTGCATTGTTAAGATAAAAATGATACATCAGTTAGAAGTGCTAGTCATGTTTAAAATATAAGATATCAACAGCATTGTATTTTCCCCCAAGTTCTGTTCCAATAACTTATAAATTTTTTGTTTCGCAAAATCATAATCATGAAAATAAATAATTGGCTTATTAACTAGCTACGTGCAGCGCGAGTTGACATAATAAGCACAAACCGAACCCAAATAAAAATATCAGATAAAATCACTAAAAGATGGTAATGAAACAGAGGAAAGTATAAAAACAAAAATGACAGACAGAATATAAACTCAAATTTATATCCAAATAATCACCCGAAATAAATACACACGGCTAAGAGTCTAGTATTTAAATTATAATAATTTTGATAAATCAATAACAGATTATATATCCTAGCTAAACTAAGCTGACAAGGGAAATATGCTTTCCACATATATTGTCAATGGATGATTATCTTCTTGATCGTCAACCTGCCTAGAAAACAAAAAATAATTAAAAATTAATAATAAATTATATTTTATTAATTTTATAATATTACTTATTTTTATTTAATATTTCTCTTATTTTTTTCAATCTCAAGTCTAAATATACGTTAATATTCAGTCAGATATTTTTTAGAAACTTAATTTTGCCTCTATATATGGCTAATCTTTGTCATAAGTAAAGTTTTTTTCTTTATTTTTCTAGGGTAGTACTAAAAAAAAATGTATATCACAAAAGTTTGGTGACAAATAAATACTACCTAATAGTAAAAAATAAAAACTAACCTGCGGGCCAACCTGACCCGACCCGCCACCAACCCATTTTGACCCACTACTAAACGGGACGGGTTGAGGTGGGTTGGTGGGTTGAAAAATGTAACCCAACCCGCTCCGTTTTGGTGGGTTGGCGGGTTGACCCGTCGGGTTCAACCCATATTGCCACCTTTAGCTATATATTAGGTTACATGAGTAATTTGGGATTTTTTCAATGTATTTTGAAAACTAAAATAAAAAATAAATCCAACATGCTAATCTTTCCTTATCAGCAACGGATTCTTTTTAATTTTTAATTTTTGTTGTTGATTCATTTTATCTTGATTTGGGATTGATTGTCATGTTATAGGTTAGTTACCATTTATAATCCAACGTACTACCCAAATATGATACGTCAAAGAGATGGATTTCATGATAAAAAAAAAAAATCTGAAATATTATATTATTTGCAATGACCGTGTCAAGATTGTTTATGAGAGATAAAATTATATGCATTTTAAAATTCATGAAAAAAATAAGTATATATACATTTGAATAAAGATATCCACAATATATAAATTACTATTTAAATAATAATATAATATAACATAATATAGATAAAATAGTCAAATGAATTGGGTTGATTCCAAAATAAAATCAATTTTATTTATTATGTGTAGATATTTATATTTAGATTGATTAGAAAATAAATAAAATTTTGTCATATTTAAATTTACTTTGCATCTAATCTTCAAATCCTAATTCTTTTCTTGTTATCTTATCTTATTTTTTTTGTTTACTATATTAAAGTTTAGATTCAAATCAATTTGAGATTGACTCAAAAAATGTATCAAAGAAAAAGAAGAAGGAGATTGATTAAAAATAAAATTAATTTCATCATATTTGAATCTAGTTTTCTTTATCTAATTTTAAAATTATAATACATTATTTTTGTCTTATTGATTAATTATTATATTATTAATTTTTTGGATAGGCAGTAAATTTCTTGTTAATATGATACATTATTCAAATCAATTTCTTGTCTAATTTTAAAACAATAAATTTCATGCATATTCTGGACCTACTACCCAAATATGATACGTCAAAGAGATGGATTTCACGACTAGTCGAGATGAAGGGACACTTTCATTGTCTATAAAGGAAAAGGGCAAAGAAACTCCAATAAAATATTATATTATTTGCAATGACCGTGTCAAGATTGTTTATGAGAGATAAAATTATATGCATTTTAAAATTCATGAAAAAAATAAGTATATATACATTTGAATAAAGATATCCACAATATATAAATTATATAAATAATAATATAATATAACTTAATATAGATAATATAGTCAAATGAATTGGGTTGATTCCAAAATAAAATCAATTTTATTTATTATGCGTAGATATTTATATTTAGATTGATATCAAGAATATTGATTAGAAAATAAATAAAATTTTGTCATATTTAAATTTACTTTGCATCTAATCTTCAAATCCTAATTCTTTTCTTGTTATCTTATCTTATTTTTTTGTTTACTATATTAAAGTTTAGATAGCTGTCAAATCAATTTGAGATTGACTCAAAAAATGTATCAAAGAAAAAGAAGGAAAATAAAATTAATTTCATCATATTTGAATCTAGTTTTCTTTATCTAATTTTAAAATTATAATACATTATTTTTGTCTTATTGATTAATTATTATATTATTAATTTTTTGGATAGACAGTAAATATAACTATCGCTTCACTATATGCAGATAATAATTAGTATCATAAATAAAAATTAATATTTTATACCTAAAATAATAAATAACATAACTATTGTTATTTTAAAAATTGGAATTAAATTTATTCAGAAAAAAGTAATTATTAAAATGAAAACAATTCTCCGCAATCTTTCCGACTCTCTGTCAATTTGAAAATGCCAAATTCATTTTCAATAATGATAATTTAATTTTAATTTTTTTCTATCGTGTTTGCCTCAGTCTAAGGAATTAAATGATCAATTTTATTTCTTTATATTTTTTTTTTCAATTAGAACACAGACCTAACCTGTTCTCTCAAAATAACAAGTTATATTGATTAATTGTTAACAAAAAGTTCAGAATCATATATTGCACAAAAACAGGTCACCAGTAATTATGGAAAAAAATAATCAACAGTCTGTTATTCTTAACAATAAATTTAACATATTTAAAAATTTAAGAATTTTCAAACATCATGCTAGGCAAATGCGAATTATTTACGTGTTAATTATTATTTGATTGAATTAATTTAATATAAATCTTAAAATAATAATTATTTTATTATTTATTATCTAAATTATTAAATAAAATTTAATATTTGAGAATAAATATTGTGCCTATTTTTTTTTCATGCATATTCTGGACCTACTTAATTAGTTATCTCAGCTAACTTTTACTTTTTTTCTCTACTCTTGAAATTATGATTTAGCGATACTAGTGAAAAATAGGTAGAGTAGACAAAAAATAATTATAATAGATATAATATCATATCTGCTAATATTTATATAAAATAAGAAGAAAATTACATAAGACGTATTGAAACTTAGGATGAAAGGCCATTATTTTATTACATGGCAGCCCTAATTCCGCCACCCATTCCTATAAATTCGGAAATACTTTTTGTTGTTATATCTTTATCTCCTGTCACTTAAAATTACGTCGTTTTGTTTTTTTATTTTCTTATATTAATTTATTCATCTTTGAACGATAATGATTTTATTTTTCTATTTTTCTTTATCACTAATAATCTATTTTGTACCATACGGTTAGTGACCGAACATAAAGTTATCTCAAATGATTTGAGGTAAATTTATTTCTTCTTTATCTTTATAACATATTTTATACTTTTATATCTATTAAATTAATTCAAATAACATTATCTTTTAATAAAATTAAGGAAAACATAGCAGACAACTCTTATAACAATATAATTGTTGGTATTAAGCAATATTGATGCTGAAGCATTATATGAGCGTGGTGACCTATGTTTGCACCAATATTTTAAAAAACTTGATGTATTATGTTTAACACTTTCCGTTACTCTTCGACATCTATAATTTTTGAAATTACACTACATATTATAAAAAGAATTATCGATGTTTTACCAAACTGATATAATAAAATTTTAAAATGAATATCGAATAAATCTCACTATTTTCAATTTAAAAATAGAATAGTAAGTATTTACATCTTATATTTTTTTGCAAAAGTTTCATTCTTTTGTTAAATTATTGAATATTAAATATAATATAAGGGTAAATAATTTCTCCACACCGGAGGTAAAGTCATCTCCAGTAAGCTTAAAATGACGTCGTTTTGGGGCAGAAATCAAGTTGTTTTTGTAATTATAATATAGGGTTTGTTTTTTCTAAAGTTACTTTAGATAACTTTATCTAATGTTCACCAAAATGACGTCGTTTTAGGACGAAAATCATGGTTGTTTTGTAATTTTAATTTATTTCAGGGATATAATAGTCTTTATCATTCTAATTTTTTAATTTTTCAACCCCAAAACGACGTCGTTTCGATGAACATTAAACAAAGTTATCTAAAGTAACATCAGATACTTTTTTCCCTATAATATATGGTAAAATTATATTAGTCTTTATTGTTATAATTTTTAATCTTATAGTCCAAAACAACGTCATTTTGAGCTCACTGGAGATTACTTTATTTATGGTGACTGGAGAAATACTTTTCCCATAATATAAATTAAAAATATTATTTAATATCAAAACGTGTCTTAACGTGTTCAAATCTAAAAAATTTAAAATTAACTTATCAAAATATTATGTCGTATCGTATCCGGTATAACTATTGATGAAATTACAACATGGGTGATGACTGCAATTAAAAAATATTATTTTATCATCAGCAACATGTAAAAAAATACTTAAATTTAAAGTATATTACACAATAAATGGAACTCATGAAGAGAAGAAACTCAGCTT
>NW_026895551.1:0-16480 GCF_033153095.1 Gastrolobium bilobum | reverse complement strand
GGTGCACAATCAAAGCATGCCTTCTAGAACACAGTCTAGGTAATAACTTCTGGTCTTAGGAAAGACATACCCAAATATAAAGAGACTACTCTAATGATACTCTCTGTGAGAGTTCCTCATAGAGTCTTTTTGTGGGTCTGTTCAGTGCGAGCTATACCCGTATAGGTCCACCCACGACTTTAGCTAAGACATCTCCATATCTGTAGCACATGAGGTCTATACCTTGTATCCATATACAAGTAGATAAGTCGTGCTAGTCTTACCCGAGATTACTGACCTCATTCTCAGTATCTCTAGACTAGGAACATAAAATTAGGAATAAACATCCGGTATTCTTGAATCCTCATGATTGTGATCTCATCACAGATACTCAAGAGATACCTATTTTATTCCACGGAGTTTATCAAGTTATTCATAATATATTAACATTAATATCGAGACAGAATTATGAAACAAGATAAAGAGTGCTTTTATTTATTTGCGACAATATTAAAAAGGTCTACATCTATGTCCTTATTTAATCATAAGATTGTCTCTAGGACACCCAAATACTAACAAGCTCCCACTTGGCCTAGAGCCAATCAGACCTAAGTCGTATACCCAAAGCCTCATAATATATTAACATTTTCAGCCTTGCTTTAACTTGCTAACAACATTCTCTTTACTGGTAGACAGATGATCTTTTTCCTTTGAACCACCTCTGTTAGACTTCCTATTTTTATTAACTAACATCCAGGGGCCATATTTTTCTTCCTCCTTTTCCTTCTGACTTTCAGGAATCTGAATAGAACTTCCCTAATTACCTTGTTTATCCTGTTTTTCTTCTAGCAGAACAATCTCTTGGGACATCTTATTGGGGTAACTCTCTGATCGATGACTATATTTCCCACAACAAAAGCACACTAAATGAAGACCCCCATATTCTACCTTCTTTAACCTGCCATCAATTTTGTATTCTGCTTGTAGAGGATTGCTCAAATCCAATTCCACACAAATTCGAGCAAACTTTCCTCTAGCAAGAGATGTTGTGGCTGCATGAACTTTAATGAATTTACCCAGCCAATTCCCTACTTCTCTCAATAGCTCATTATTCACATACTCATCCGAAAACCCAGGTAACCTTACGCACGCCATGATTCTACCTATCGAAGCAGAGAAAGGCTGAAAATCTAGTTCCCAGGACCTAATCGTCAGGTAATGATCGAATAGAACCCATGGCCCTGCAGTAAGCGCATAATCCATATCCTTCTGGTCCACAAATCTTACAAAAAAAACCGTTTTCAACATCTGTGACATATATCTGGCCCTCCCTCGCCCAGAGGTTCTCAAGCCTCTTCTTCATAACTGGCAAAGCTAGCTTCTTAGCATCTTAGGCCAACAGGGTCTAATCGATTGTTTTGTCCGCAGTGAACACTTTATTGGGGGGCTATGATTGAAGCTTTGATAGGCCAAGTGGCTTCATTCCAGGGGCTGCTGATGTAAATCTGATGTTGTAATTTAAGCCAAGATTTTTTTGTTATAAACATCTAAGGTTTGTAACTATAAATCCATTATTGTAATTTTAATTTGAATTCAAGTTTGTACAAGTTATTTTATCACACATTTTTCAATAATATGGACAATACACATTATCCCAGATTATGTTAATTTTCTCCTTCAATCAGTTGCACTATCACAACGGGAAAAACAATTATAGCGATGTAAATTTTATTCGAATTTTGTCACATCGCATAGTTCTTTCTCAATCTTCATAATGCAGGGTCAAGGCCAATCATCACTTGGTTTTTTCTGTGTGATGGATGAATAACTATACATAACTACAGCTCTATAAAATCACCCCACCATTTCTTTTACATACAAAAATGTTCTATCCTTCTAGCAGGCATTTCAGATTCTCAAGTCCCTCAGCAGATATGTTTCTCCTTACTCTTGTTCTTTTTACAACCACAGGTGGTGGTGGATCTGAGTTAAAACATACCATCAAAACTGTCAAGTTATCTGTTGATCCCCTCTTGATTGCTTCCTGTACCATTTCCTTGCAACATTTTTTCTCATCATTGTGCTCTTGAAGTCTCCTTCGAGCAAAATCTACAGCATTTTGGCTACTAAAAACATCCCAGATTCCATCACTGGCAATTATCAAGAATTCATCTTCTTTGGTCAATGTAATCAATTTAAATTCAGGTTCAGCACTTAGTGGTCCTCCTCTTTCACTCATTTCCTTCATTCCTTCAAGGTGCCAATCACCTAGAGCACGAGTGACACCTAACTGGCCATTCAGGTAACCATCATCAATGAATCCACCAAGGGACTCAATCCGCATCCTCTCTTTGGTGCAGTTTGGCTTATGATCTTGGGACATGTCTATAACCCTTCCATGACGGGACAAGACAGCTCGGCAATCTCCAGCATTGGCTACAAGTAGAGACCTGTACAAAAGATTGAATAGGGAAATACTATATGAGCAACAATTAAATGAGAAAAAATGATGCAACAAACATGTATATCTATTGCATTACATGAAATTTCGTATGCCTTAAGGTTTGTTTATAAATAATTTACCCATATTAAAAAACCATCCAACACTGAAATAGGTGCTATAATAAAACAATTAAACAGGATAGGATATGCATGTTTGGATTAGCTTATTTTGGCATAATGATATTTTATTTTTTAGCTTTCGGAAAAAGCTTTAAAAAGAAAAGCAGTTATTTCCGATAATTATTTGGTTACCTAACACCCTAAGACTTAAGATTTCTGCAACTTAGAACAATTAGTGGAGAGAGGGGATACAAAGTGAGCACAGACACAAGAATAAATCAAAAAAGTAAAGTGATAGTGTTGATATTAGACACCACATTTCACTTGAATGTCAATGTGCCACTTGGAAAGGTCACCATACAAATGTGGGAGGGAAAATTCATCCCACGGTTCTTAAGACCAAAGACCAGTGGAAACAAGTGCTCACCTTCCAAATATAAATGCAGTTAGCGCAGTTGTACCAGAAGAAAGGGAACATTCACAAGAGGATGTCTTTGCAAATGCTGCATCAGTCTCCAAAAATGACCTTTTGACCACCTTCTCTAGTTCCAAAGGAAAGTTAACATCCTCAACGATAACTCTTGGCAGATGATCACGGACAAATTGTGCAGCACTCTTCCCTCCATGTCCATCAAATACCTTCACATTAAACAATTTTCCTTTTACATATCCTATGCAAAATGATTAAAAGATGTGCATCCTCTTGAGTCATTATTTTACTCACATCTTGTCAAGTCAGACTTTAAAATGTGTATCCTTTTATAGTGATGGATCAAGAATGTTTAAAGCAGACATGTATTATTACAAAATAAAATATCTGTAGAAGAGTTAAACTAAAATTCATGACAAAAGGGCAATTAGCATAATGGGATAGATGGCTTACCCCATAAAAGGAAACAGCCTCCTCAGAGTGTATGTTACAATCAAACTTTTTTGCCAAATCTCCAATGCATATGTGAGTATCCTCCATGTAAGGGCGTTCTCCAATATCAGACCACTCTCCCGACCGTAGATCAGGGACATAATTCATCAGGTTCTGTTTCTTGTCTGCAACCACTGCATCCTCACCTATGCTTTCCAGCTAAATGTGCCACAGTAGAAAAAGGGAGTTGAGTTGATATGGTAGTAGTACTAAGCAGTGAAGAAGAAGATGCTAACAAAAAAAAACACTCCCCGTTAAACCCGACTAGCGATCGTGGGATAGAAACATAATTGCAAAGAGGCTGTTTTCTGGAAATGAACTCATGACTTTTCAATCATGAAAGAACAGTTTTACTAGTGTTCCAGTTCGTCCCCTTTAAAAAGATGCTAACCAAACTCAATAAAAAAAAGGGAGAGAAATGACAGACTCCCAGATAATACACAAGATACAACATGATGTCATATCCATAAGGGTATAACTAAGGAGAACACCCACAAATTATGCTCATAACAATCAAATAAAAAGATGAATACAATAATAAAGGAAGGAAATTTAATTGCCAGCAATGCAATCTGATTGAGTTGAAAACTACTGTCAAACAACACAAAAGTTGAGCTAAACAGAATATTGGAATTGAAAAGAGCAACTGTCTCTGTTCTCAATTATGATTTCAGATCAAATTAAAGTTCAACAACCCTCAATGGAAGTCTTAAACATAAAAAAGCAACAATGAGAAGGATCAACAACCCTGTGCACGGATGAAAATCAATGTCAAATGCAAAACAATCATTAGAAGAGAATCTATGTCTTGACAAAAGAACAAGAAAAAAAATAAAAACTAAAGAAGATGAGGAAAACACTTTCCATGCCAACTAAAAACATAATTGAGTTTTATTTAAAGAGCTTCTACAAAAACCATGTAAGGATAGAAGAGCAGGGAACCCAATACTTACAGGAAATGAATTTTCAATACTGATCCTGTCGCCACTTGAAGTTCTCAAAGAAGATTCCTTTTCCAAATTCTCTTTCTGGGTAAGCAAAAGCTCACCATGCAAAGGCCATAACTTTTTTGTATTGTCCATGTTGTTCATATCTTGGGCATCTTGATCAGCGTCCTGCACACACATGGCTATAACAACCATGGGGTATTAGTGGTTCTTTGGTTCTGCAACTCGTTGATATAGAAAGCGAAGACACTTGATGCAATTTTGTAGCTTTTGCTACATAGAAGAGAGAGAAAAGAGAAGATTCTGAGAATATGTTGGAAAAAGTATATAATGATCTGTTTATAGAGTTAGTGTCAGTGAGAAAGGGAGCGAAAGAGAACTAACTTCCAGATTTTTCTATGAAAGCATGGCTGAAAATCGGTTTGGTTGGGTTACATTGTTATTATTGTTACGCAACTTCGTATCAAAATGTTGGTAACAACTGATAATGATAACGATGTAATATTATACGGGAAAAATGTTTTTCATTTTAAATCACACAATGTTATGTTATTTTTGAATGAAACTACATTGTTTTGGTAAGTTTTTACATTTTCTCTCTTCCATTTTCTTTTTATTTTTAATTTTATAAATTAGAGAAAATGACAAACACATCAAAACGACGTAATTTCATTAAAAATGTCACAGAATTATGTTATTTAAAATGACAAATACTAAACCTGTTCTGCCCTAGGCAGATGTGTCCAATTGGGATTGGATGATTGATCTATGATTCAGGTGTCTTCTCTGGATATCTATGAATTAGGTATCTTGGGGACAGCAGATCACACATTATCTAATGGCCTTAGCCTTGGAAGAGGTGTGTGGTGTACTGTCTAGATTGCGTAAATAGGTAAAAAGAGATTGGGTCATACCTGTAGCGTTTAGCTCCTATTTATAATGCTTACCTGTGAGCCTGCGCTGATCGTGGGCCTTACTGATCACGGACCTAATTTTGGTCCATAACAAAACCCATAATATTATACGAGAAAATTGTTTTTTTGAGAATTATTTTCAATAATTTCAAAATTACGTTATTTTGGAGATTGAGAAAACTAATAAACGAAGAATATTTTAGAAATTTTAGTTGTTTTTTTTTTTGGAAACAAAGTTTTAGTTGCTTTTGATTATAAGAATTTTATCAAAATACTATTCATTTATTCTCTTAATTTTCAAATGACGTAATTTTAAGATTGTTAAAAATAAATTTGTATCATGTGAGAAGAGAAATAATAAATTTATATATATATATATATACGATATTGATAATTTATTTATTTTATATATTATACAAATATTAATTTATATTTGTATACTTTTTATTATCTAATTATGATAATTTATCGCAACTTTTATATACTTTCACTTTCATTTTAACACCTTGATTAATGAGCCAAAAAGTGAATTCTTGATTATATTATTTTTAGAGAAAAATGTGTGTCACTTTTAAAGAATATAAAGTTATGTTATTTTAAGTCAGAGAAAAAGATAAATCATGAGAGAGAGCACAGAAAAAAATTATGAATTTTATCTTTTTATAAGAGTAAAATAATATAAATTATGTCATTTGAAATGATAAATAATTTTTTCTATTTTTTATTACACAAAAGAAAAACGTGTATTTTTTTGTTATTATTGATGAGGACGTAAATAGGTGAGACTTTTACTTATTTAATTCACGTCTTAAAGAATATTTTTAAAATTTGAAATCTCCACCTGCCATTAAAAATTTTCATGAAATTACTGGAACTTATTTTACGTATATTTGCGCCATCAATACAAATTTTCTTTTTTTTTTTAGCCAGATAACATCAACCATAAAACATTAATTAAATTGTTTTTTTTTTATACCAACCATAAAACATTTGGTATCCGATTATAGTGTTGATTATTTTAAATTTGAGCCAGATAAGATCACAAAAGTATCAACGTTTTCCTTATCAAGTTGTTTGTATATTCAGAACTTGAATTCGAAATCATTAGTTAAATTGAAAAAATTTCTTAGTAATTGACTTATGTGCTTTTCTTTGTTTACGTGATCTTTTCCGGCCATTCTTAATTGTCTTCTATTCACTTGAAATGCTAGTGCTTTTATAGTTGGTAGCTGGCTAAAGCTAAATTTATAAAGAGAATAGCATCAATACTTACAATTAGCGATACATTACACGCCATACCAATTAAGGGTGTTTCTATTATGAATTGGATTGGTTTTGAACTAAAAATTATCTGATTTAATTTTTTTGGTTTGATTATTTAATTATTTATTCGGTTAGAATTTTTTTAAATCCGATTCAACTCAATCCAATTTTATTCAATTTGAATTGGATTAATTTTCAATTTTTTGAAAAGCTTAAAATTTTAACCATACAAATTACTAGTTATATCAAAATAAAATCATATAAAATTACAAATAATTAAAAAATTCAAGTCTTCTAATTAAAAAATTTTGAGCCCGATAACATCAACCATAAAACATTAAATAAATTTTTTTTTTATACCAACCATAAAACATTTGGTATCCGATTATAGTGTTGATTAATTTAAATTTGAGCCAGATAAGAGATTTTTTTGACCCTTTTGCTCCTCATTAATTAATTAATAATTATTTTTCCCCTGATTCAAAATTATCCACTAATCTGCTATTCTTTAATAAATTAAATTGAAAATTTAATCGATTAAATGGTTGACTCGAGATTTAGTCGATTAAATCTCCCTATTTAATCGATTAAAAAATTATATTGACTTGTTTTCCTTTGTTACCTGTTGGGAGATTTAATCGATTAAATAGGGAGATTTAATCGATTAAATAGGGAGATTTAATCGATTAAATAGGGAGATTTAATCGATTAAATAGGGAGATTTAATCGATTAAATCTTCCAACAAATATTTTTGTATGTTTTGACCATTTAATCGATTAAATATTCAAGTTAATCGATTAAAGAGGGACAGATTTGAAAGTTGGAAATGGCCTTGAAGGCCGATGCATGCTGGAGGGAAAAACAAAACTTTTTCATTGCGGAACACACATGCATTCAAGATCATGCTTTAGGAAAGCATGATGTTACCTTGTTCGTGAAAACTCGTGATGATCAAGGTAGGTCTGAAGGGTTCAGACCCTCTAACGTTGATCCACACCACCCACTGCGTCTAGGTGCAAGAACTCCTTCTTGTGAAACCGCCAAGTTATCACTACAATGAGGCTTGCTAAGCGCACACTGTGTGAAGAGAAAGGCTAGGTAAAAGTGTTTGAAAGAGTGAAGCTTTCAATGTGAAAACTTCACAAAAGTGGCGCAGGAGAGGAGAAGAGAATGGCTTGGTTGGTTTTCTAAAACCCTAGAAGGAACATATATATAGAGGCGCACAAGAGGAGCCTATTTGTTAAAAACAAATCATATTTTTAATCAATAAAAATTCCTTCCAAAAAGGGCGCTCCATCAAAGAGAGAGAGAATAGGATTTGTTGCAAATCAAATCTCATCAAATCTTGCCAACAACATCCTGTCATATCTTTATGATATATTAGGTTCAAAACCTAATCAAATATCTGATCATAAATCATCATATAATCAGTTATATGGTGCGCCCCATATAGCCTAAATAATGACCAGATATATTTGAGTAGTTGCATTCAAACTTGAATCAAATCACTCAAATATTCTCCCAACATATCGTATCTTCTGGAGCTGATTCTGATGACTAACCAACAGCCAAATCAGCACCCCAAATCTTCTTAGATTATGTCCAAAAGATTTCCTCTTGATATGTTCCAACAAGATCTCATCTTATCCTTTTGTTATGAAACAACTTTTCATAGCCAATTCAAATTCGAATTTCAAACATTTGAATTCAAACTTTCAAACACTTAAATTTTAAATTCAAATTCAAATTCTAAATTCAAATTCAAATTCTAAATTCAATTTCAAATTTCAAATTTCAATTCAAATTTCAAATTTCAAAATTCAAATTTCAAATTTCAAATTTCAAATTTCAAATTCAAAATTCGAATTTCAAAATTCAAATTCAAAATTCGAATTTCAAAATTCAAATTCAAAATTCAAATTTCAAAATTCAAATTCAAAATTAAAAATTTAAACATTTGATAATTAATTTAACTAATTAAATTAATTAGTAATGTCTTGGACTATCCAAGCCCATTAATTAGATCCATGCGCCCTCCACCCTATCTGTGGAGTTTCAAACTACTTCTTGGGCTAATAACAATTGTTAGGCCCAATACCATTAATGCTAGAGCATCTAGACAATTAGGTGTTAGTGTGTGACCCATTAGGTCCAACATAGCCACTGACATAAATGGGCTTGGGCCCAATAAGCCCACAACCCATCTAATGACAACACAGAGCACTAGCAATGCTTCGTTGCCCCAGAACTAGTTAGATTAGTGACTTGATCATCCTATTGCACATATTTGGTTGCCGTATATATTTCCTTTCGTCTCGGTTACCTTCCCATAAAACCTAGGGTAAGGAAGCGTATCAACCCCTGCGGTTTAGGGTAAGCTTTATTCGAAATAGGGAATCTTCAATTTACAGACTCTAAAGGCAGATCATCTCATGATCTCTTTTACTATGCATAGATTCCCGAGTCCCTGTAAATGTCATCCCGATTTCTCCGGTTTACAGATAACCTAATCTCTCACAGAGATTTGACGAATTCCTTCAGCTTATCACCCTAGCCCAGTGTTCTTTCAGGACAAGCCCAACAGTATACCTATGAGTCTCCATGTTTCAGGCAGACGAGGTGCACAATCAAAGCATGCCTTCTAGAACACAGTCTAGGTAATAACTTCTGGTCTTAGGAAAGACATACCCAAATATAAAGAGACTACTCTAATGATACTCTCTGTGAGAGTTCCTCATAGAGTCTTTTTGTGGGTCTGTTCAGTGCGAGCTATACCCGTATAGGTCCACCCACGACTTTAGCTAAGACATCTCCATATCTGTAGCACATGAGGTCTATACCTTGTATCCATATACAAGTAGATAAGTCGTGCTAGTCTTACCCGAGATTACTGACCTCATTCTCAGTATCTCTAGACTAGGAACATAAAATTAGGAATAAACATCCGGTATTCTTGAATCCTCATGATTGTGATCTCATCACAGATACTCAAGAGATACCTATTTTATTCCACGGAGTTTATCAAGTTATTCATAATATATTAACATTAATATCGAGACAGAATTATGAAACAAGATAAAGAGTGCTTTTATTTATTTGCGACAATATTAAAAAGGTCTACATCTATGTCCTTATTTAATCATAAGATTGTCTCTAGGACACCCAAATACTAACAAGCTCCCACTTGGCCTAGAGCCAATCAGACCTAAGTCGTATACCCAAAGCCTCATAATATATTAACATTTTCAGCCTTGTTTTAACTTGCTAACAACATTCTCTTTACTGGTAGACAGATGATCTTTTTCCTTTGAACCACCTCTGTTAGACTTCCTATTTTTATTAACTAACATCCAGGGGCCATATTTTTCTTCCTCCTTTTCCTTCTGACTTTCAGGAATCTGAATAGAACTTCCCTAATTACCTTGTTTATCCTGTTTTTCTTCTAGCAGAACAATCTCTTGGGACATCTTATTGGGGTAACTCTCTGATCGATGACCATATTTCCCACAACAAAAGCACACTAAATGAAGACCCTCATATTCTACCTTCTTTAACCTGCCATCAATTTTGTATTCTGCTTGTAGAGGATTGCTCAAATCCAATTCCACAAAAATTCGAGCAAACTTTCCTCTAGCAAGAGATGTTGTGGCTGCATCAACTTTAATGAATTTACCCAGCCAATTCCCTACTTCTCTCAATAGCTCAGTATTCACATACTCAACCGGAAACCCAGGTAACCTTACGCACGCCATGATTCTACCTATCGAAGCAGAGAAAGGCTGAAAATCTAGTTCCCAGGACCTAATCGTCAGGTAATGATCGAATAGAACCCATGGCCCTGCAGTAAGCGCATAATCCATATGCTTCTGGTCCACAAATCTTACCAAAAAAAAACCGTTTTCAACATCTGTGACATATATCTGGCCCTCCCTCGCCCAGAGGTTCTCAAGCCTCTTCTTCATAACTGGCAAAGCTAGCTTCTTTCCCAATAATTTCACAAAAACTGACTTCCTCCATGGCCTCCAAGCCTTCTTCTTGAATTCATTCGATAGCTTGAAGTTGATTTTTCCATCCTTGTCCATTTCCCAAAACACCTCCGATTGGGGGTTTTCATTTGAATCAGGCTGATCTTCTTGTGTCACATCTTCTGCCTCCCTAGCCGCTTCTTCTTCTTCTGCATCATTCATCTCCCATTCCCCATTATGCCGCATCAACATCTCCTTGAAAGAAATATTCTCCTCCATCCATTCTTCCTCGCGAGGGGCCATTATCTGCTCGTGACTGAAAGTGTCATCTCTGCCCTTATATTTCTTTGTACTCATCTTCAGGTGGTCAGCTTCCTCCGCTGTTAATTCCAATTTCTACTCTGGTATCATTTTGACGGAAAAAAGGGTTTTCTCTGTGCTAGGATTTTCTTTTTTTGTAAGACGAAAATATATCTTTATGATATATTGTTATTAATTTGTAGGGAATAGTTCGGGGGCTTTCGCTTGATAGGGTAATGCATTTCATTTTTGTTTTTTTGTTTTTTTGTTTTTGTGAAGAAAAAAAAAACTTGGGGTGAGGGTCACCTATTTGTTTGGCGTATGTTTTACTTATGTTGTCTTGTTCCATTATTTCCATCTTCAAAAAGGTCCACTATCTTTTTCCATTCCTCGTGTTTTAAATATTGGGCTGTAGCATCTTAGGCCAACAGGGTCTAATCGATTGTTTTGTCCGCAGTGAACACTTTATTGGGGGGCTATGATTGAAGCTTTGATAGGCCAAGTGGCTTCATTCCAGGGGCTGCTGATGTAAATCTGATGTTGTAATTTAAGCCAAGATTTTTTTGTTATAAACATCTAAGGTTTGTAACTATAAATCCATTATTGTAATTTTAATTTGAATTCAAGTTTGTACAAGTTATTTTATCACACATTTTTCAATAATATGGACAATACACATTATCCCAGATTATGTTAATTTTCTCCTTCAATCAGTTGCACTATCACAACGGGAAAAACAATTATAGCGATGTAAATTTATTCGAATTTTGTCACATCGCATAGTTCTTTCTCAATCTTCATAATGCAGGGTCAAGGCCAATCATCACTTGGTTTTTTCTGTGTGATGGATGAATAACTATACATAACTACAGCTCTATAAAATCACCCCACCATTTCTTTTACATACAAAAATGTTCTATCCTTCTAGCAGGCATTTCAGATTCTCAAGTCCCTCAGCAGATATGTTTCTCCTTACTCTTGTTCTTTTTACAACCACAGGTGGTGGTGGATCTGAGTTAAAACATACCATCAAAACTGTCAAGTTATCTGTTGATCCCCTCTTGATTGCTTCCTGTACCATTTCCTTGCAACATTTTTTCTCATCATTGTGCTCTTGAAGTCTCCTTCGAGCAAAATCTACAACATTTTGGCTACTAAAAACATCCCAGATTCCATCACTAGCAATTATCAAGAATTCATCTTCTTTGGTCAATGTAATCAATTTAAATTCAGGTTCAGCACTTAGTGGTCCTCCTCTTTCACTCATTTCCTTCATTCCTTCAAGGTGCCAATCACCTAGAGCACGAGTGACACCTAACTGGCCATTCAGGTAACCATCATCAATGAATCCACCAAGGGACTCAATCCGCATCCTCTCTTTGGTGCAGTTTGGCTTATGATCTTGGGACATGTCTATAACCCTTCCATGACGGGACAAGACAGCTCGGCAATCTCCAGCATTGGCTACAAGTAGAGACCTGTACAAAAGATTGAATAGGGAAATACTATATGAGCAACAATTAAATGAGAAAAAATGATGCAACAAACATGTATATCTATTGCATTACATGAAATTTCGTATGCCTTAAGGTTTGTTTATAAATAATTTACCCATATTAAAAAACCATCCAACACTGAAATAGGTGCTATAATAAAACAATTAAACAGGATAGGATATGCATGTTTGGATTAGCTTATTTTGGCATAATGATATTTTATTTTTTAGCTTTTTGAAAAAGTTTTAAAAAGAAAAGCAGTTATTTCCGATAATTATTTGGTTACCTAACACCCTAAGACTTAAGATTTCTGCAACTTAGAACAATTAGTGGAGAGAGGGGATACAAAGTGAGCACAGACACAAGAATAAATCAAAAAAGTAAAGTGATAGTGTTGATATTAGACACCACATTTCACTTGAATGTCAATGTGCCACTTGGAAAGGTCACCATACAAATGTGGGAGGGAAAATTCATCCCACGGTTCTTAAGACCAAAGACCAGTGGAAACAAGTGCTCACCTTCCAAATATAAATGCAGTTAGCGCAGTTGTACCAGAAGAAAGGGAACATTCACAAGAGGATGTCTTTGCAAATGCTGCATCAGTCTCCAAAAATGACCTTTTGACCACCTTCTCTAGTTCCAAAGGAAAGTTAACATCCTCAACGATAACTCTTGGCAGATGATCACGGACAAATTGTGCAGCACTCTTCCCTCCATGTCCATCAAATACCTTCACATTAAACAATTTTCCTTTTACATATCCTATGCAAAATGATTAAAAGATGTGCATCCTCTTGAGTCATTATTTTACTCACATCTTGTCAAGTCAGACTTTAAAATGTGTATCCTTTTATAGTGATGGATCAAGAATGTTTAAAGCAGACATGTATTATTACAAAATAAAATATCTGTAGAAGAGTTAAACTAAAATTCATGACAAAAGGGCAATTAGCATAATGGGATAGATGGCTTACCCCATAAAAGGAAACAGCCTCCTCAGAGTGTATGTTACAATCAAACTTTTTTGCCAAATCTCCAATGCATATGTGAGTATCCTCCATGTAAGGGCGTTCTCCAATATCAGACCACTCTCCCGACCGTAGATCAGGGACATAATTCATCAGGTTCTGTTTCTTGTCTGCAACCACTGCATCCTCACCTATGCTTTCCAGCTAAATGTGCCACAGTAGAAAAAGGGAGTTGAGTTGATATGGTAGTAGTACTAAGCAGTGAAGAAGAAGATGCTAACAAAAAAAAAAACACTCCCCGTTAAACCCGACTAGCGATCGTGGGATAGAAACATAATTGCAAAGAGGCTGTTTTCTGGAAATGAACTCATGACTTTTCAATCATGAAAGAACAGTTTTACTAGTGTTCCAGTTCGTCCCCTTTAAAAAGATGCTAACCAAACTCAATAAAAAAAAGGGAGAGAAATGACAGACTCCCAGATAATACACAAGATACAACATGATGTCATATCCATAAGGGTATAACTAAGGAGAACACCCACAAATTATGCTCATAACAATCAAATAAAAAGATGAATACAATAATAAAGGAAGGAAATTTAATTGCCAGCAATGCAATCTGATTGAGTTGAAAACTACTGCCAAACAACACAAAAGTTGAGCTAAACATAATATTGGAATTGAAAAGAGCAACTGTCTCTGTTCTCAATTATGATTTTCAGATCAAATTAAAGTTCAACAACCCTCAATGGAAGTCTTAAACATAAAAAAGCAACAATGAGAAGGATCAACAACCCTGTGCACGGATGAAAATCAATGTCAAATGCAAAACAATCATTAGAAGAGAATCTATGTCTTGACAAAAGAACAAGAAAAAAAATAAAAACTAAAGAAGATGAGGAAAACACTTTCCATGCCAACTAAAAACATAATTGAGTTTTATTTAAAGAGCTTCTACAAAAACCATGTAAGGATAGAAGAGCAGGGAACCCAATACTTACAGGAAATGAATTTTCAATACTGATCCTGTCGCCACTTGAAGTTCTCAAAGAAGATTCCTTTTCCAAATTCTCTTTCTGGGTAAGCAAAAGCTCACCATGCAAAGGCCATAACTTTTTTGTATTGTCCATGTTGTTCATATCTTGGGCATCTTGATCAGCGTCCTGCACACACATGGCTATAACAACCATGGGGTATTAGTGGTTCTTTGGTTCTGCAACTCGTTGATATAGAAAGCGAAGACACTTGATGCAATTTTGTAGCTTTTGCTACATAGAAGAGAGAGAAAAGAGAAGATTCTGAGAATATGTTGGAAAAAGTATATAATGATCTGTTTATAGAGTTAGTGTCAGTGAGAAAGGGAGCGAAAGAGAACTAACTTCCAGATTTTTCTATGAAAGCATGGCTGAAAATCGGTTTGGTTGGGTTACATTGTTATTATTGTTACGCAACTTCGTATCAAAATGTTGGTAACAACTGATAATGATAACGATGTAATATTATACGGGAAAAATGTTTTTCATTTTAAATCACACAATGTTATGTTATTTTTGAATGAAACTACATTGTTTTGGTAAGTTTTTACATTTTCTCTCTTCCATTTTCTTTTTATTTTTAATTTTATAAATTAGAGAAAATGACAAACACATCAAAACGACGTAATTTCATTAAAAATGTCACAGAATTATGTTATTTAAAATGACAAATACTAAACCTGTTCTGCCCTAGGCAGATGTGTCCAATTGGGATTGGATGATTGATCTATGATTCAGGTGTCTTCTCTGGATATCTATGAATTAGGTATCTTGGGGACAGCAGATCACACATTATCTAATGGCCTTAGCCTTGGAAGAGGTGTGTGGTGTACTGTCTAGATTGCGTAAATAGGTAAAAAGAGATTGGGTCATACCTGTAGCGTTTAGCTCCTATTTATAATGCTTACCTGTGAGCCTGCGCTGATCGTGGGCCTTACTGATCACGGACCTAATTTTGGTCCATAACAAAACCCATAATATTATACGAGAAAATTGTTTTTTTGAGAATTATTTTCAATAATTTCAAAATTACGTTATTTTGGAGATTGAGAAAACTAATAAACGAAGAATATTTTAGAAATTTTAGTTGTTTTTTTTTTGGAAACAAAGTTTTAGTTGCTTTTGATTATAAGAATTTTATCAAAATACTATTCATTTATTCTCTTAATTTTCAAATGACGTAATTTTAAGATTGTTAAAAATAAATTTGTATCATGTGAGAAGAGAAATAATAAATTTATATATATATATACGATATTGATAATTTATTTATTTTATATATTATACAAATATTAATTTATATTTGTATACTTTTTATTATCTAATTATGATAATTTATCGCAACTTTTATATACTTTCACTTTCATTTTAACACCTTGATTAATGAGCCAAAAAGTGAATTCTTGATTATATTATTTTTAGAGAAAAATGTGTGTCACTTTTAAAGAATATAAAGTTATGTTATTTTAAGTCAGAGAAAAAGATAAATCATGAGAGAGAGCACAGAAAAAAATTATGAATTTTATCTTTTTATAAGAGTAAAATAATATAAATTATGTCATTTGAAATGATAAATAATTTTTTCTATTTTTTATTACACAAAAGAAAAACGTGTATTTTTTTGTCATCAATACAAATTTTCTTTTTTTTTTAGCCAGATAACATCAACCATAAAACATTAATTAAATTGTTTTTTTTTTTATACCAACCATAAAACATTTGGTATCCGATTATAGTGTTGATTATTTTAAATTTGAGCCAGATAAGATCACAAAAGTATCAACGTTTTCCTTAACAAGTTGTTTGTATATTCAGAACTTGAATTCGAAATCATTAGTTAAATTGAAAAAATTTCTTAGTAATTGATTTATGTGCTTTTCTTTGTTTACGTGATCTTTTCCGGCCATTCTTAATTGTCTTCTATTCACTTGAAATGCTAGTGCTTTTATAGTTGGTAGCTGGCTAAAGCTAAATTTATAAAGAGAATAGCATCAATACTTACAATTAGCGATACATTACACGCCATACCAATTAAGGGTGTTTCTATTATGAATTGGATTGGTTTTGAACTAAAAATTATCTGATTTAATTTTTTTTGTTTGATTATTTAATTATTTATTCGGTTA
>NW_026895550.1:0-16313 GCF_033153095.1 Gastrolobium bilobum | reverse complement strand
ATATCAAAAATAAGTAAGTTTTCTAGACATCCTCTAGCGTGAACAGAAAGCTGATATTTAAGGAGAATGCGACACCTCAGCTAATTTTCAAAAGTTTTTTTTACATTAAAACAGAAAGAATCCTCTAGTGTGAACAGAAAACTGAGATTTAAGGAGAATGCGACACCTCAGCTAATTTTCAAAAGTTTTTTTTACATTAAAATAAAAAGAATCCTCTAGTGTGAACAGAAATTCTTCAAAAGTTTTTTTTACATTAAAACGGAAAGAATCCTCTAGTGTGAACAGAAATTCAAACATACATATTTTGTTCACTATATCGAAAAGAAGTAAGTTTTATAGACATCCTCTAGCGTGAACAGAAAGCTGAGATTTAAGGAGAATGCGACACCTCAGCTAATTTTCAAAAGTTTTTTTTACATTAAAATAAAAAGAATCCTCTAGTGTGAACAGAAATTCAAACATACATATTTTGTTCACTATATCAAAAATAAGTAAGTTTTCAAGACATCCTCTAGCGTGAACAGAAAGCTGAGATTTAAGGAGAATGCGACACCTTAGCTAATTTTCAAAAGTTTTTTTTACATTAAAACGGAAAGAATCCTCTAGTGTGAACAGAAATTCAAACATACATATTTTGTTCACTATATCGAAAAGAAGTAAGTTTTATAGACATCCTCTAGCGTGAACAGAAAGCTGAGATTTAAGGAGAATGCGACACCTCAGCTAATTTTCAAAAGTTTTTTTTACATTAAAATAAAAAGAATCCTCTAGTGTGAACAGAAATTGAAACATACATATTTTGTTCACTATATCGAAAAGAAGTAAGTTTTATAGACATCCTCTAGCGTGAACAGAAAGCTGAGATTTAAGGAGAATGCGACACCTCAGCTAATTTTCAAAAGTTTTTTTTACATTAAAATAAAAAGAATCCTCTAGTGTGAACAGAAATTCAAACATACATATTTTGTTCACTATATCAAAAATAAGTAAGTTTTCAAGACATCCTCTAGCGTGAACAGAAAGCTGAGATTTAAGGAGAATGCGACACCTCAGCTAATTTTCAAAAGTTTTTTTTACATTAAAACGGAAAGAATCCTCTAGTGTGAACAGAAATTCAAACATACATATTTTGTTCACTATATCGAAAAGAAGTAAGTTTTATAGACATCCTCTAGCGTGAACAGAAAGCTGAGATTTAAGGAGAATGCGACACCTCAGCTAATTTTCAAAAGTTTTTTTTACATTAAAATAATATAAAAGAAGTAAGTTTTATAGACATCCTCTAGCGTGAACAGAAAGCTGAGAATCCTCTAGTGTGAACAGAAATTCAAACATACATATTTTGTTCACTATATCGAAAAGAAGTAAGTTTTATAGACATCCTCTAGCGTGAACAGAAAGCTGAGATTTAAGGAGAATGCGACACCTCAACTAATTTTCAAAAGTTTTTTTTACATTAAAACGGAAAGAATCCTCTAGTGTGAACAGAAATTCAAACATACATATTTTGTTCACTATATTGAAAATAAGTAAGTTTTCAAGAACACCTAGCGTGAACAGAAAGCTGAGATTTAAGGAGAATGCGACACCTCAGCTAATTTTCAAAAGTTTTTTTTACATTAAAACCGAAAGAATCCTCTAGTGTGAACAGAAATTCAAACATACATATTTTGTTCACTATATCGAAAAGAAGTAAGTTTTATAGACATCCTCTAGCGTGAACAGAAAGCTGAGATTTAAGGAGAATGCGACACCTCAACTAATTTTCAAAAGTTTTTTTTACATTAAAACGGAAAGAATCTTCTAGTGTGAACAGAAATTCAAACATACATATTTTGTTCACTATATTGAAAATAAGTAAGTTTTCAAGAACACCTCTAGCGTGAACAGAAAGCTGAGATTTAAGGAGAATGCGACACCTCAGCTAATTTTCAAAAGTTTTTTTTACATTAAAACCGAAAGAATCCTCTAGTGTGAACAGAAATTCAAACATACATATTTTGTTCACTATATCGAAAAGAAGTAAGTTTTATAGACATCCTCTAGCGTGAACAGAAAGCTGAGATTTAAGGAGAATGCGACACCTCAGCTAATTTTCAAAAGTTTTTTTTACATTAAAATAAAAAGAATCCTCTAGTGTGAACAGAAATTCAAACATACATATTTTGTTCACTATATCAAAAATAAGTAAGTTTTCAAGACATCCTCTAGCGTGAACAGAAAGCTGAGATTTAAGGAGAATGCGACACCTTAGCTAATTTTCAAAAGTTTTTTTTACATTAAAACGGAAAGAATCCTCTAGTGTGAACAGAAATTCAAACATACATATTTTGTTCACTATATCGAAAAGAAGTAAGTTTTATAGACATCCTCTAGCGTGAACAGAAAGCTGAGATTTAAGGAGAATGCGACACCTCAGCTAATTTTCAAAAGTTTTTTTTACATTAAAATAAAAAGAATCCTCTAGTGTGAACAGAAATTCAAACATACATATTTTGTTCACTATATCAAAAATAAGTAAGTTTTCAAGACATCCTCTAGCGTGAACAGAAAGTGAGATTTAAGGTGAATGCGACACCTCAGCTAATTTTCAAAAGTTTTTTTTACATTAAAACGGAAAGAATCCTCTAGTGTGAACAGAAAACTGAGATTTAAGGAGAATGCGACACCTCAACTAATTTTCAAAAGTTTTTTTTACATTAAAATAAAAAGAATCCTCTAGTGTGAACAGAAATTCAAACATACATATTTTGTTCACTATATCAAAAATAAGTAAGTTTTCAAGATATCCTCTAGCGTGAACAGAAAGCTGAGATTTAAGGAGAATGCGACACCTCAGCTAATTTTCAAAAGTTTTTTTTACATTAAAACGGAAAGAATCCTCTAGTGTGAACAGAAATTCAAACATACATATTTTGTTCACTATATCGAAAAGAAGTAAGTTTTATAGACATCCTCTAGCGTGAACAGAAAGCTGAGATTTAAGGAGAATGCGACACCTCAGCTAATTTTCAAAAGTTTTTTTTACATTAAAATAAAAAGAACTCTAGTGTGAACAGAAATTCAAACATACATATTTTGTTCACTATATTGAAAAGAAGTAAGTTTTCAAGACATCCTCTAGCGTGAACAGAAAGCTGAGATTTAAGGAGAATGCGACACCTCAGCTAATTTTCAAAAGTTTTTTTTACATTAAAACGGAAAGAATCCTCTAGTGTGAACAGAAATTCAAACATACATATTTTGTTCACTATATCGAAAAGAAGTAAGTTTTATAGACATCCTCTAGCGTGAACAGAAAGCTGAGATTTAAGGAGAATGCGACACCTCAGCTAATTTTCAAAAGTTTTTTTTACATTAAAACGGAAAGAATCCTCTAGTGTGAACAGAAATTCAAACATACATATTTTGTTCACTATATCGAAAATAAGTAAGTTTTCAAGACATCCTCTAGCGTGAACAGAAAGCTGAGATTTAGGAGAATGCGACACCTTAGCTAATTTTCAAAAGTTTTTTTTACATTAAAACGGAAAGAATCCTCTAGTGTGAACAGAAATTCAAACATACATATTTTGATCACTGCATGGAAAAGAAGTAAGTTTTCAAGACATCCTCTAGCGTGAACAGAAAGCTGAGATTTAAGGAGAATGCGACACCTCAGCTAATTTTCAAAAGTTTTTTTTACATTAAAACGGAAAGAATCCTCCAGGGTGAACAGAAATTCAAACATACATATTTTGTTCACTAAATGGAAAAGAAGTAAGTTTTCAAGACATCCTCTAGCGTGAACAGAAAGCTGAGATTTAAGGAGAATGCGACACCTCAGCTAATTTTCAAAAGTTTTTTTTACATTAAAACCGAAAGAATCCTCTAGTGTGAACAGAAATTCAAACATACATATTTTGTTCACTATATCGAAAAGAAGTAAGTTTTATAGACATCCTCTAGCGTGAACAGAAAGCTGAGATTTAAGGAGAATGCGACACCTCAGCTAATTTTCAAAAGTTTTTTTTACATTAAAATAAAAAGAATCCTCTGGTGTGAACAGAAATTCAAACATACATATTTTGTTCACTATATCAAAAATAAGTAAGTTTTCAAGACATCCTCTAGCGTGAACAGAAAGCTGAGATTTAAGGAGAATGCGACACCTCAGCTAATTTTCAAAAGTTTTTTTTACATTAAAACGGAAAGAATCCTCTAGTGTGAACAAAAATTCAAACATACATATTTTGTTCACTATATCGAAAAGAAGTAAGTTTTATAGACATCCTCTAGCGTGAACAGAAAGCTGAGATTTAAGGAGAATGTGACACCTCAGCTAATTTTCAAAAGTTTTTTTTACATTAAAACGGAAAGAATCCTCTAGTGTGAACAGAAATTCAAACATACATATTTTGTTCACTATATCGAAAATAAGTAAGTTTTCAAGACATCCTCTAGCGTGAACAGAAAGCTGAGATTTAAGGAGATTGCGACACCTTAGCTAATTTTCAAAAGTTTTTTTTACATTAAAACGGAAAGAATCCTCTAGTGTGAACAGAAATTCAAACATACATATTTTGATCACTATATGGAAAAGAAGTAAGTTTTCAAGACATCCTCTAGCGTGAACAGAAAGCTGAGATTTAAGGAGAATGCGACACCTCAGCTAATTTTCAAAAGTTTTTTTTACATTAAAACGGAAAGAATCCTCCAGGGTGAACAGAAATTCAAACATACATATTTTGTTCACTATATGGAAAAGAAGTAAGTTTTCAAGACATCCTCTAGCGTGAACAGAAAGCTGAGATTTAAGGAGAATGCGACACCTCAGCTAATTTTCAAAAGTTTTTTTTACATTAAAACCGAAAGAATCCTCTAGTGTGAACAGAAATTCAAACATACATATTTTGTTCACTATATCGAAAAGAAGTAAGTTTTATAGACATCCTCTAGCGTGAACAGAAAGCTGAGATTTAAGGAGAATGCGACACCTCAGCTAATTTTCAAAAGTTTTTTTTACATTAAAATAAAAAGAATCCTCTGGTGTGAACAGAAATTCAAACATACATATTTTGTTCACTATATCAAAAATAAGTAAGTTTTCAAGACATCCTCTAGCGTGAACAGAAAGCTGAGATTTAAGGAGAATGCGACACCTTAGCTAATTTTCAAAAGTTTTTTTTACATTAAAACGGAAAGAATCCTCTAGTGTGAACAGAAATTCAAACATACATATTTTGTTCACTATATCGAAAAGAAGTAAGTTTTATAGACATCCTCTAGCGTGAACAGAAAGCTGAGATTTAAGGAGAATGCTACACCTCAGCTAATTTTCAAAAGTTTTTTTTACATTAAAATAAAAAGAATCCTCTAGTGTGAACAGAAATTCAAACATACATATTTTGTTCACTATATCAAAAATAAGTAAGTTTTCAAGACATCCTCTAGCGTGAACAGAAAGCTGATATTTAAGGAGAATGCGACACCTCAGCTAATTTTCAAAAGTTTTTTTTACATTAAAACGGAAAGAATCCTCTAGTGTGAACAGAAAACTGAGATTTAAGGAGAATGCGACACCTCAGCTAATTTTCAAAAGTTTTTTTTACAATAAAATAAAAAGAATCCTCTAGTGTGAACAGAAATTCAAACATACATATTTTGTTCGCTATATCAAAAATAAGTAAGTTTTCAAGACATCCTCTAGCGTGAACAGAAAGCTGATATTTAAGGAGAATGCGACACCTCAGCTAATTTTCAAAAGTTTTTTTTACATTAAAACGGAAAGAATCCTCTAGTGTGAACAGAAATTCAAACATACATATTTTGTTCACTGAATGGAAAAGAAGTAAGTTTTCAAGACATCCTCTAGTGTGAACAGAAAACTGAGATTTAAGGAGAATGCGACACCTCAGCTAATTTTCAAAAGTTTTTTTTACATTAAAATAAAAAGAATACTCTCGTGTGAACAAAAATTCAAACATACATATTTTGTTCACTATATTGAAAAGAAGTAAGTTTTCAAGACATCCTCTAGCGTGAACAGAAAGCTGAGATTTAAGGAGAATGCGACACCTCAGCTAATTTTCAAAAGTTTTTTTTACATTAAAACAGAAAAAATCCTCTAGTGTGAACAAAAATTCAAACATACATATTTTGTTCACTATATCGAAAATAAGTAAGTTTTCAAGACATCCTCTAGCGTGAACAGAAAGCTGAGATTTAAGGAGAATGCGACACCTTAGCTAATTTTCAAAAGTTTTTTTTACATTAAAACGGAAAGAATCCTCTAGTGTGAACAGAAATTCAAACATACATATTTTGATCACTGCATGGAAAAGAAGTAAGTTTTCAAGACATCCTCTAGCGTGAACAGAAAGCTGAGATTTAAGGAGAATGCGACACCTCAGCTAATTTTCAAAAGTTTTTTTTACATTAAAACGGAAAGAATCCTCCAGGGTGAACAGAAATTCAAACATACATATTTTGTTCACTAAATGGAAAAGAAGTAAGTTTTCAAGACATCCTCTAGCGTGAACAGAAAGCTGAGATTTAAGGAGAATGCGACACCTCAGCTAATTTTCAAAAGTTTTTTTTACATTAAAACAGAAAGAATCCTCTAGTGTGAACAGAAATTCAAACATACATATTTTGTTCAGTATATTGAAAATAAGTAAGTTTTCAAGACATCTTCTAGCATGAACAGAAAGCGGAGATTCAAGGAGAATGCGACAGCTCAGCTAATTTTCAAAAGTTTTTTTTACATTAAAACGGAAAGAATCCTCTAGTGTGAACAGAAATTCAAACATACATATTTTGTTCACTACATGGAAAAGAAGTAAGTTTTCAAGACATCCTCTAGTGTGAACAGAAAGCTGAGATTTAAGGACAATGCGACACCTCAGCTAATTTTCAAAAGTTTTTTTTACATTAAAACGGAAAGAATCCTCTAGTGTGAACAGAAATTCAAACATACATATTTTGTTCACTACATGGAAAAGAAGTAAGTTTTCAAGACATCCTCTAGTGTGAACAGAAAGCTGAGATTTAAGGAGAATGCGACACCTCAGGTAATTTACAAAAGTTTTTTTTACATTAAAACGGAAAGAATCCTCTAGTGTGAACAGAAATTCAAACATACATATTTTGTTCACTACATGGAAAAGAAGTAAGTTTTCAAGACATCCTCTAGTGTGAACAGAAAGCTGAGATTTAAGGAGAATGCGACACCTCAGCTAATTTTCAAAAGTTTTTTTTACATTAAAATAAAAAGAATCCTCCAGTGTGAACAGAAATTCAAACATACATATTTTGTTCACTATATCAAAAATAAGTAAGTTTTCAAGACATCCTCTAGCGTGAACAGAAAGCTGAGATTTAAGGAGAATGCGACAACTTAGCTAATTTTCAAAAGTTTTTTTTACATTAAAACGGAAAGCATCCTCTAGTGTGAACAGAAATTCAAACATACATATTTTGTTCACTATATCGAAAAGAAGTAAGTTTTATAGACATCCTCTAGCGTGAACAGAAAGCTGAGATTTAAGGAGAATGCGACACCTCAGCTAATTTTCAAAAGTTTTTTTTACATTAAAATAAAAAGAATCCTCTAGTGTGAACAGAAATTCAAACATACATATTTTGTTCACTATATCAAAAATAAGTAAGTTTTCAAGACATCCTCTAGCGTGAACAAAAAGCTGATATTTAAGGAGAATGCGACACCTCAGCTAATTTTCAAAAGTTTTTTTTACATTAAAACGGAAAGAATCCTCTAGTGTGAACAGAAAACTGAGATTTAAGGAGAATGCGACACCTCAACTAATTTTCAAAACTTTTTTTTACATTAAAATAAAAAGAATCCTCTAGTGTGAACAGAAATTCAAACATACATATTTTGTTCACTATATCAAAAATAAGTAAGTTTTCAAGACATCCTCTAGCGTGAACAGAAAGCTGATATTTAAGGAGAATGCGACACCTCAGCTAATTTTCAAAAGTTTTTTTTACATTAAAACGGAAAGAATCCTCTAGTGTGAACAGAAATTCAAACATACATATTTTGTTCACTGCATGGAAAAGAAGTAAGTTTTCACGACATCCTCTAGTGTGAACAGAAAACTGAGATTTAAGGAGAATGCGACACCTCAGCTAATTTTCAAAAGTTTTTTTTACATTAAAATAAAAAGAATACTCTCGTGTGAACAGAAATTCAAACATACATATTTTGTTCACTATATTGAAAAGAAGTAAGTTTTCAAGACATCCTCTAGCGTGAACAGAAAGCTGAGATTTAAGGAGAATGCGACACCTCAGCTAATTTTCAAAAGTTTTTTTTACATTAAAACGGAAAGAATCCTCTAGTGTGAACAAAAATTCAAACATACATATTTTGTTCACTATATCGAAAAGAAGTAAGTTTTATAGACATCCTCTAGCGTGAACAGAAAGCTGAGATTTAAGGAGAATGTGACACCTCAGCTAATTTTCAAAAGTTTTTTTTACATTAAAACGGAAAGAATCCTCTAGTGTGAACAGAAATTCAAACATACATATTTTGTTCACTATATCGAAAATAAGTAAGTTTTCAAGACATCCTCTAGCGTGAACAGAAAGCTGAGATTTAAGGAGATTGCGACACCTTAGCTAATTTTCAAAAGTTTTTTTTACATTAAAACGGAAAGAATCCTCTAGTGTGAACAGAAATTCAAACATACATATTTTGATCACTGCATGGAAAAGAAGTAAGTTTTCAAGACATCCTCTAGCGTGAACAGAAAGCTGAGATTTAAGGAGAATGCGACACCTCAGCTAATTTTCAAAAGTTTTTTTTACATTAAAACGGAAAGAATCCTCCAGGGTGAACAGAAATTCAAACATACATATTTTGTTCACTAAATGGAAAAGAAGTAAGTTTTCAAGACATCCTCTAGCGTGAACAGAAAGCTGAGATTTAAGGAAAATGCGACACCTCAGCTAATTTTCAAAAGTTTTTTTTACATTAAAACGGAAAGAATCCTCTAGTGTGAACAGAAATTCAAACATACATATTTTGTTCTGTATATTGAAAATAAGTAAGTTTTCAAGACATCCTCTAGCGTGAACAGAAAGCGGAGATTCAAGGAGAATGCGACAGCTCAGCTAATTTTCAAAAGTTTTTTTTTACATTAAAACGGAAAGAGTCCTCTAGTGTGAACAGAAATTCAAACATACATATTTTGTTCACTACATGGAAAAGAAGTAAGTTTTCAAGACATCCTCTGGTGTGAACAGAAAGCTGAGATTTAAGGAGAATGCGACACCTCAGCTAATTTTCAAAAGTTTTTTTTACATTAAAACGGAAAGAATCCTCTAGTGTGAACAGAAATTCAAACATACATATTTTGTTCACTACATGGAAAAGAAGTAAGTTTTCAAGACATCCTCTAGTGTGAACAGAAAGCTTAGATTTAAGTAGAATGCGACACCTCAGGTAATTTACAAAAGTTTTTTTTACATTAAAACGGAAAGAATCCTCTAGTGTGAACAGAAATTCAAACATACATATTTTGTTCACTACATGGAAAAGAAGTAAGTTTTCAAGACATCCTCTAGTGTGAACAGAAAGCTGAGATTTAAGGAGAATGCGACACCTCAGGTAATTTACAAAAGTTTTTTTTACATTAAAACGGAAAGAATCCTCTAGTGTGAACAGAAATTCAAACATACATATTTTGTTCACTACATGGAAAAGAAGTAAGTTTTCAAGACATCCTCTAGTGTGAACAGAAAGCTGAGATTTAAGGAGAATGCGACACCTCAGCTAATTTTCAAAAGTTTTTTTTACATTAAAACGGAAAGAATCCTCTAGTGTGAACATAAATTCAAACATACATATTTTGTTCACTATATTGAAAATAAGTAAGTTTTTAAGACATCCTCTAGCGTGAACAGAAAGCTGAGATTTAAGGAAAATGCGACACCTCAGCTAATTTTCAAAAGGTTTTTTGACATTAAAACGGAAAGAATCCTCTAGTGTGAACAGAAATTCAAACATACATATTTTGTTCACTATATCGAAAAGAAGTAAGTTTTATAGATATCTTCTAGCGTGAACAGAAAGCTGAGATTTAAGTGGAATGCGACACCTCAGCTAATTTTCAAAGTTTTTTTTACATTAAAACGGAAAGAATCCTCTAGTGTGAACAGAAATTCAAACATACATATTTTCTTCACTACATCGAAAATAAGTAAGTTTTCAAGACATCCTCTCGCGTGCACAGAAAGCTGAGATTTAAGGAGAATGCGACAACTCAGCTAATGTTCAAAAGTTTTTTTTACATTAAAACGGAAAGAATCCTCTAGTGTGAACAGATATTCAAACATACATATTTTGTTCACTATATCGAAAAGAAGTAAGTTTTATAGACATCCTCTAGCGTGAACAGAAAGCGGAGATTTAAGGAGAATGCGACACCTCAGCTAATTTTCAAAAGTTTTTTTTACATTAAAACGGAAGGAATCCTCTAGTGTGAACAGAAATTCAAACATACATATTTTGTTCCCTACATGGAAAAGAAGTAAGTTTTCAAGACATCCTCTAGTGTGAACAGAAAGCTGAGATTTAAGGAGAATGCGACACCTCAGCTAATTTTCAAAAGTTTTATTTACATTAAAACGGAAAGAATCCTCTAGTGTGAACAGAAATTCAAACATACATATTTTGTTCACTACATGGAAAAGAAGTAAGTTTTCAAGACATCCTCTAGTGTGAACAGAAAGCTGAGATTTACGGAGAATGCGATACCTCAGCTAATTTTCAAAAGATTTTTTTACATTAAAACGGAAAGAATCCTCTAGTGTGAACAGAAATTCAAACATACATATTTTGTTCACTATATTGAAAATAAGTAAGTTTTCAAGACATCCTCTAGCGTGAACAGAAAGCTGAGATTTAAGGAGAATGCGACACCTCAGCTAATTTTCAAAAGTTTTTTTTACATGAAAACGGAAAGAATTCTCTAGTGTGAAAAGAAATTCAAACATACATATTTTGTTCACTATATCGAAAAGAAGTAAGTTTTATAGACATCCTCTAGCGTGAACAGAAAGCTGAGATTTAAGTGGAATGCGACACCTCAGCTAATTTTCAAAAGTTTTTTTTACATTAAAACGGAAAGAATCCTCTAGTGTGAACAGAAATTCAAACATACATATTTTCTTCACTATATCAAAAATAAGTAAGTTTTCAAGACATCCTCTCGCGTGCACAGAAAACTGAGATTTAAGGAGAATGCGACAACTCAGCTAATTTTCAAAAGTTTTTTTTTACATTAAAATGGAAAGAATCCTCTAGTGTGAACAGAAATTCAAACATACATATTTTGTTCACTATATCGAAAAGAAGTAAGTTTTATAGATATCCTCTAGCGTGAACAGAAAGCTGAGATTTAAGTGGAATGCGACACCTCAGCTAATTTTCAAAAGTTTTTTTTACATTAAAACGGAAAGAATCCTCTAGTGTGAACAGAAATTCAAACATACATATTTTCTTCACTATATCGAAAATAAGTAAGTTTTCAAGACATCCTCTCGCGTGCATAGAAAGCTGAGATTTAAGGAGAATGCGACAACTCAGCTAATTTTCAAAAGTTTTTTTTACATGAAAACGGAAAGAATGCTCTAGTGTGAAAAGAAATTCAAACATACATATTTTGTTCACTATATTGAAAAGAAGTAAGTTTTATAGATATCCTCTAGCGTGAACAGAAAGCTGAGATTTAAGTGGAATGCGACACCTCAGCTAATTTTCAAAAGTTTTTTTTACATTAAAACGGAAAGAATCCTCTAGTGTGAACAGAAATTCAAACATATTTTCTTCACTATATCGAAAATAAGTAAGTTTTCAAGACATCCTCTCGCGTGCACAGAAAGCTGAGATTTAAGGAGAATGCGACAACTCAGCTAATTTTCAAAAGTTTTTTTTACATTAAAATGGAAAGAATCCTCTAGTGTGAACAGAAATTCAAACATACATATTTTGTTCACTATATCGAAAAGAAGTAAGTTTTATAGATATCCTCTAGCGTGAACAGAAAGCTGAGATTTAAGTGGAATGCGACACCTCAGCTAATTTTCAAAAGTTTTTTTTACATTAAAACGGAAAGAATCCTCTAGTGTGAACAGAAATTCAAACATACATATTTTCTTCACTATATCGAAAATAAGTAAGTTTTCAAGACATCCTCTCGCGTGCACAGAAAGCTGAGATTTAAGGAGAATGCGACAACTCAGCTAATTTTCAAAAGTTTTTTTTACATGAAAACGGAAAGAATGCTCTAGTGTGAAAAGAAATTCAAACATACATATTTTGTTCACTATATTGAAAAGAAGTAAGTTTTATAGATATCCTCTAGCGTGAACAGAAAGCTGAGATTTAAGTGGAATGCGACACCTCAGCTAATTTTCAAAAGTTTTTTTTACATTAAAACGGAAAGAATCCTCTAGTGTGAACAGAAATTCAAACATATTTTCTTCACTATATCGAAAATAAGTAAGTTTTCAAGACATCCTCTCGCGTGCACAGAAAGCTGAGATTTAAGGAGAATGCGACAACTCAGCTATTTTTCAAAAGTTTTTTTTACATTAAAACGGAAAGAATCCTCTAGTGTGAACAGAAATTCAAACATACATATTTTGTTCACTATATCGAAAAGAAGTAAGTTTTATAGACATCCTCTAGCGTGAACAGAAAGCGGAGATTTAAGGAGAATGCGACACCTCAGCTAATTTTCAAAAGTTTTTTTTACATTAAAACGGAAAGAATCCTCTAGTCTGAACAGAAATTCAAACATACATATTTTGTTCCCTACATGGAAAAGAAGTAAGTTTTCAAGACATCCTCTAGTGTGAACAGAAAGCTGAGATTTAAGGAGAATGCGACACCTCAGCTAATTTTCAAAAGTTTTATTTACATTAAAACGGAAAGAATCCTCTAGTGTGAACAGAAATTCAAACATACATATTTTGTTCACTACATGGAAAAGAAGTAAGTTTTCAAGACATCCTCTAGTGTGAACAGAAAGCTGAGATTTACGGAGAATGCGACACCTCAGCTAATTTTCAAAAGATTTTTTTACATTAAAACAGAAAGAATCCTCTAGTGTGAACAAAAATTCAAACATACATATTTTGTTCACTATATTGAAAATAAGTAAGTTTTCAAGACATCCTCTAGCGTGAACAGAAAGCTGAGATTTAAGGAGAATGCGACACCTCAGCTAATTTTCAAAAGTTTTTTTACATTAAAACGGAAAGAATCCTCTAGTGTGAACAGAAATTCAAACATACATAATTTGTTCACTATATCGAAAAGAAGTAAGTTTTATAGACATCCTCTAGCGTGAACAGAAAGCTGAGATTTAAGGAGAATGCGACACCTCAGCTAATTTTCAAAAGTTTTTTTTACATGAAAACGGAAAGAATGCTCTAGTGTGAAAAGAAATTCAAACATACATATTTTGTTCACTATACTGAAAAGAAGTAAGTTTTATAGATATCCTCTAGCGTGAACAGAAAGCTGAGATTTAAGTGGAATGCGACACCTCAGCTAATTTTCAAAAGTTTTTTTTACATTAAAACGGAAAGAATCCTCTAGTGTGAACAGAAATTCAAACATATTTTCTTCACTATATCGAAAATAAGTAAGTTTTCAAGACATCCTCTCGCGTGCACAGAAAGCTGAGATTTAAGGAGAATGCGACAACTCAGCTAATTTTCAAAAGTTTTTTTTACATTAAAACAGAAAGAATCCTCTAGTGTGAACAGAAATTCAAACATACATATTTTGTTCACTATATCGAAAGAAGTAAGTTTTATAGACATCCTCTAGCGTGAACAGAAAGCGGAGATTTAAGGAGAATGCGACACCTCAGCTAATTTTCAAAAGTTTTTTTTACATTAAAACGGAAAGAATCCTCTAGTGTGAACAGAAATTCAAACATACATATTTTGTTCCCTACATGGAAAAGAAGTAAGTTTTCAAGACATCCTCTAGTGTGAACAGAAAGCTGAGATTTAAGGAGAATGCGACACCTCAGCTAATTTTCAAAAGTTTTATTTACATTAAAACGGAAAGAATCCTCTAGTGTGAACAGAAATTCAAACATACATATTTTGTTCACTACATGGAAAAGAAGTAAGTTTTCAAGACATCCTCTAGTGTGAACAGAAAGCTGAGATTTACGGAGAATGCGACACCTCAGCTAATTTTCAAAAGATTTTTTTACATTAAAACGGAAAGAATCCTCTAGTGTGAACAGAAATTCAAACATACATATTTTGTTCACTATATTGAAAATAAGTAAGTTTTCAAGACATCCTCTAGCGTGAACAGAAAGCTGAGATTTAAGGAGAATGCGACACCTCAGCTAATTTTCAAAAGTTTTTTTACATTAAAACGGAAAGAATCCTCTAGTGTGAACAGAAATTCAAACATACATATTTTGTTCACTATATCGAAAAGAAGTAAGTTTTATAGACATCCTCTAGCGTGAACAGAAAGCTGAGATTTAAGGAGAATGCCTCTCGCGTGCACAGAAAGCTGAGATTTAAGGAGAATGCGACAACTCAGCTAATTTTCAAAAGTTTTTTTTACATTAAAACGGAAAGAATCCTCTAGTGTGAACAGAAATTCAAACATACATATTTTGTTCACTATATCGAAAAGAAGTAAGTTTTATAGACATCCTCTAGCGTGAACAGAAAGCGGAGATTTAAGGAGAATGCGACACCTCAGCTAATTTTCAAAAGTTTTTTTTACATTAAAACGGAAAGAATCCTCTAGTGTGAACAGAAATTCAAACATACATATTTTGTTCACTACATGGAAAAGAAGTAAGTTTTCAAGACATCCTCTAGTGTGAACAGAAATTCAAACATACATATTTTGTTTACTATATCGAAAATAAGTTTTCAAGACATCCTCTAGCGTGAACAGAAAGCTGAGATTTAAGGAGAATGCGACACCTCAGCTAATTTTCAAAAGTTTTTTTTACATTAAAACGGAAAGAATCCTCTAGTGTGAACAGAAATTCAAACATACATATTTTGTTCCCTACATGGAAAAGAAGTAAGTTTTCAAGACATCCTCTAGTGTGAACAGAAAGCTGAGATTTAAGGAGATTGCGACACCTCAGCTAATTTTCAAAAGTTTTTTTTACATTAAAACGGAAAGAATCCTCTAGTGTGAACAGAAATTCAAACATACATATTTTGTTCACTATATTGAAAATAAGTAAATTTTCAAGACATCCTCTAGCGTGAACAGAAAGCTGAGATTTAAGGAGAATGCGACACCTCAGCTAATTTTCAAAAGTTTTTTTTACATTAAAACGGAAAGAATCCTCTAGTGTGAACAGAAATTCAAACATACATATTTTGTTCACTATATTGAAAATAAGTAAGTTTTCAAGACATCCTCTAGCGTGAACAGAAAGCTGAGATTTAAGGAGAATGCGACGCCTCAGCTAATTTTCAAAAGTTTTTTTTACATTAAAACGGAAAGAATCCTCTAGTGTGAACATAAATTCAAACATACATATTTTGTTCACTATATTGAAAATAAGTAAATTTTCAAGACATCCTCTAGCGTGAACAGAAAGCAGAGATTTAAGGAGAATGCGACACCTCAGCTAATTTTCAAAAGTTTTTTTTACATTAAAACGGAAAGAATCCTCTAGTGTGAACAGAAATTCAAACATACATATTTTGTTCACTATATTGAAAATAAGTAAATTTTCAAGACATCCTCTAGCGTGAACAGAAAGCAGAGATTTAAGGAGAATTCGACACCTCAGCTAATTTTCAAAAGTTTTTTTTACATTAAAACGGAAAGAATCCTCTAGTGTGAACAGAAATTCAAACATACATATTTTGTTCCCTACATGGAAAAGAAGTAAGTTTTCAAGACATCCTCTAGTGTGAACAGAAAGCTGAGATTTAAGGAGATTGCGACACCTCAGCTAATTTTCAAAAGTTTTTTTTACATTAAAACGGAAAGAATCCTCTAGTGTGAACAGAAATTCAAACATACATATTTTGTTCACTATATTGAAAATAAGTAAATTTTCAAGACATCCTCTAGCGTGAACAGAAAGCAGAGATTTAAGGAGAATGCGACACCTCAGCTAATTTTCAAAAGTTTTTTTTACATTAAAACGGAAAGAATCCTCTAGTGTGAACAGAAATTCAAACATACATATTTTGTTCCCTATATGGAAAAGAAGTAAGTTTTCAAGACATCCTCTAGTGTGAACAGAAAGCTGAGATTTAAGGAGATTGCGACACCTCAG
>NW_026895549.1:0-16486 GCF_033153095.1 Gastrolobium bilobum | reverse complement strand
TACGTGGATGACCCAGTTTGGGGTTGGGTTGATGACCCAGATTGTTCTTGGGCTGGAGACCCTGACTTTTCTGATTTTTTAGCTAACCCAGCAAGGATTAGCTTTCCTTCCCTCTCTTTAGAAGAGGTTGATTTTACCGATTTCGGCATTTCAGAACACTGTTTACCTTCCCTGCAGAAATTCACGAATGAGATAATCAGGGAGAGAGTTTGAGGTGCGTTTGAGATATTCAATTTCAAAATCAAAAACACTTAAGATTGCTTTCCATCTAGCAAAAATTTGTTTAGATGCTAAATTCTTTACATCCTTTTGTAAAATGTCTTTTGCAGATTTGCAATCAACACGGATTAAAAATTTTTGATTTAATAAATCAGATTGAAATTTTGAAATGCATAAAAAAATTGCTAAAACTTCTTTTTTGACAGTGGAATATTTTTGTTGTGCTGAATTCCAATGCTTTGAAGTGTATGCAATGATATGTTCTTTGTCTGAGACTCTCTATTTGAGAATGCCACCATAACCTATGTCTGAGGCATCAGTTTCAACAATTTTGAAAGCCTGAGGATTAGAAAGATAAAGACAAGGAAGTTCCTTTACCTTAGCTTTGACCTGTTTGACTACGTCAGTATGAACATCAGTCCAAGGAGGATGGTCTTTCTTAAGACGATTATGGAGAGGCTTGATCAGATTATTAAGCTGGGGAAAGAAGTCAGCCACATAATTTAAACAACCAAGAAATCTTTGTAGTTGAGTTTTATCAATGATTTGATTGGGAAATTTGTCAGCAAATTCAATAGCTTTGCAAATCGGAGTAATAGTCCCTTGATAAATAGTATGTCCGAGGAACCTGATTTTTGTTTGAAAAAGATTGATTTTTGATTTAGAAAGAGCTAGACCACTTTTCTTAATTACATCTACAAAAATATGAAGATGTTTGAAATGTTGATCAACAGATTGGGAAAAGACAAGAACATCATCAATGTAGACGATGGTGAAAGTTGAGTAAGGATTGAAGATATCATTCATGATTCTCTGAAATTCAGAGGGAGAATTCTTCAGTCCAAAAGGCATTACATTCCATTCGTATTGACCAAACGGAACAGTAAAAGCTGTCTTGTAACATTCATTGTCATTGAGCTGGATTTGCCAAAACCCAGATTTCATGTCAAATTTAGAAAATATTTTTGCTGAATACAAACGATTAAGAAGATCTTTCTTATTTAGAATCGGATACCGAATCCATTGAAGTGCTTGATTAAGAGGTTTGTAATTGGTAACTAACCGTGGATTTCCACGCTCAATTTCAGATTGCTTGTTGACATAGAAGGCAGAACAAGACCAAAGACTCTTGCTCTTCCTGATGAGACCTTTAGCAAGGAGATCAGCAATCTCTTTTTGACAAAAAGCAAGAAGTTCACCACTCATTTGAATTGGACGAGCTTTGGTTGGGATTTTCCTTTCATTAAAATCCTTTTCATAGGGAAGATCTATGATATGTTTTTTCCTTTGCCAAAAAGCATTCGGAAAATCAGAACAGATTGTATTCTGGATTTGTTCAAGCAAAATTTTGATTTTTTGTTGAACTTCAGGTTGCTTTAATTGATTTTCAATATTCTTAAAAGAAATTTCTTCTTTAAGGAAATTGATTTGCTTTTGTTTGTAATGAATAAAATTCAAATCTCTTATGATGGGTTTCTTAATAAATTTAAAAAGAATTGGTTTGTCCAAATGATAAGTAATTATACCTTCATCTGTTATAGTTAGAGGAAAAAGAGATTTGATGAACGAAGTTCCAAGAATAATTCCATTTTTGAGATTTTTAACAAGGAGAAACGGTGTTTCAACTTTTAAATTATCATTTTCAATGATTGCTTTAGGAAGTTTATAATTAACTTGAAGTTTTGAACCACTAGCAGTACTAAGCTGTTCAGAAGTATTTTCAAAATATTTAGTAGGAATTAGACCTTCTTGAATGCAGTTTGAATTTGCCCCTGTGTCAAACAGAGCTTCAATTTCAAGGTCAAAGTTACCTACATTTAGTTTGATAGGGATATAGAATTTTTGAATTGTTAATTGATTAATTAATCCTAAAAATTCTTCATCTTTAAGATTTTTATCTTCATCTGGTTTAGACAGAGTATTTTCCATACTCGTTCCTGTTGATTCTTCATTTTTTAATTGAAGAAGGATGTTCTGATGAGTTTGTTGTTGTTCTTTGATTTGTTTAACTTCAGTTTTGAGAATATTGATCTCATACTGAAGATCTTAGACAGTTATAGGATTGAGAGTAATACTCTTTTCTAGTTTTTTAAGAGTATCTTTAAGATTAAACTTATTAGGAACCAACAACTCTTTAGATTTAGAAGAACTGGTTTCCAAGGATGATTTTAACTTTGCTAAGTAAGCTCTCTTTTCTTGGGGATCACTGATTGAATCTATGACTTCGAACAAAAGATCTTGTTCTTTAGTCTGGACATTAATTTCTTGCGCGGACTGTGAATCCTCACTAGAAGATAAATCATCTTCATGGATTTGATTTAAATCTTTTGAAGATTCTTTTCCAGATTCTTCATCAGAGGATTGGATTAGAAGATTATTGATTTTTTCTTCAATAGATGGATCTAAGTTTAGGTTATTTAGTTTCTTCTTAAACCTACAATATTTCCTAATATGACCAGGTTTACCACAGCTATAGCAAATAGTTGGCTTAATTGGTTTGGATGTATTTTGTGATTTATTTGTTTCAGTATTTGGCTTAGGATTTTCATTTTTAAACCTTTTATTGTAATTAGGTTTCTTACGAAAATTCCTAAAAGTTTTAACCTGTTTTTGTTCCTATTTTTTATGTTTTTTTTTTGGTTTTGTAGTACAAGGTAGACCAAATTGTTCGCAAAATGATCCTAGATCTTTACGATTTTGAGTCTTTTCTTTTGCAAGTTGACGTTGGATTTTATCATCTTGACAGGTTTTTAAAGCTACCTTTTGGATATAAGCAACTAATTGTCCATAACTTAATTGCTCATAAGGAATATCTCCAGTTGGAGATTGATGACGGATTTTATCCCTAACTTTGTCTCCTAAAGATTTTGGAAGACCAGCTAAGAATTTTTCTTTCTAGAAAGGTTGTTGACTATCATCTCGAGTGTAAACCCTAGTTAGGAAGGTATCTTTATACCAACGAAAGCAAGCTAAGGTTCTACATTTAAGATTGGATAGGAGTTCAGCAGAACGATCTTTCCATAAGGATGGATCACCAACGAAATGTTGGATAATTGTGAAGATTAATTGATTAACAGCATCTGGAATAGTTTTTCCATCAGAGATTATAGGAATGCCATCAGGATCAACTTTAATGGCATCAAGAACAGAAATTTTTTCATCTTCAGAAAGATAATTATCCCACCAACCTTTGAGTTGACCAGAAAAGCCAGAGACAATAATATTGAAAATGATTCCTTCAGAACAATTATGAGAAGTCTGATAGGCAGTTGCAACCATAGTCATATGGTGCAGAGTATTGAGTATGTTATAGTATGATTGGCCATCTATGTTCCATTCATAGACGTTGTTACCATTAAAACTTTTGAAGCTTGTATTCTTTTCTTCAAGTAGAAGATCAGGAGCAGTTGCTTTTTGGTAATACAGTTTGGAAGGCTTTCTCCAATTATTAATACCAGTTATAGGATTAATTTTAATTTCAGATTTGTTATCTGACTCAGGGGATTCATCACATTGACTTAAAGTATTGATAAGCTTAGTGGACCCTGTTTCCCTTTTTTGAGACTGTAGAGTCTCTTGATCAGAATGTTGAGGAGTATCAGGAATGGTTAAAGTACTTAATTTCTCATCAATTTTCTTAAGAAATTCATCCTGAGCCTGAGATTGAGTAGGTTTTAACTTTGCAAACTCTTTTGTATGTTGATCATTCATTTTGAAAGGTATAAACAGAGGTTTTTCTAAGATCTTAGAAGAAGATGCAGTGGATGAAGGTTCAACAGTTTTGTCAAGTTTTTCACCCAAAATTTAAAGATATTTGTTGGTGTAATTAGATTGTTCAACAAGATTTTTAAAATCCATTGGAGAGATTTGTTCATTTTTATCTTTTAATTTAAAAGGTGATGCCAGAACAGATCTACTTTTGTTATCACAAACCTTTGGGAGATAGAAAGAAGTTGTGGGAGGAAATTCAGACTTAATGACTTCTCCTTCTTTCAGGTGCCAAATAGTGATGACATTAGCAGATTATGGAGTTTTAAATGGATAATCAATGTCTTGTTGGACAGAATAAGCTTGAAACCAATCAAAGAAAGGAATCTTTAACTTTACTTTGTTAAGAAAGTTATAAAATTCTTCTTGGATTAGTTGTCTTTTAATTCCCTTATAATTTTGGAAGAACCATTCTTTTTGAGGAGACCGCTCCTCAGAATTAAAGTCTTTCCTAAGGGTTTCCTTATCTATAAAGAACTTAGATAACATAATAAGAATTATGCATAGAGGAATAGGTTGGAGATTGAAAAGATTTTGGGGCTTGGATAATATTTTGTTCATTTTCTTCTTCTTTTTGGGTATATGAAGGTTTAGGAATAGAAGAAGAGGTGTCCAAACCTTGGAGATGGAGATTGAACCTACTAGGTTCAGAGATTGTAGAGAAAGATCTTCTAGAAAGAGCTGATTGAAAATCTTCAGAACGAAAATCTTGAGTTTGAACAGACCTGGAAGAACTTGCAGAACTGAAAGAGTTTTTTTCTGTCGAAGGTGATTTCAACAGCACCACTTGGGAACTGCTTGATTTCTCTGAAGTTTGGAGTATCTCTAGGTTGAGCAGGTGTTGCCTTCTCAAGTCTCCATTTTTCTGGTAGGACTACGTCAGTCCAACGGATGGTTTTGGGTACAGTGACATTTGCTCTAGACATGTCAGTGAGGAACAAGGTAGTTTCCCCAGTTTTCTTGGGTTTAAGAACCCTAGAGATGGAAGAATTCAATACTTTATATTGAATCCTAAAAAGCAAAGCTGCTGGAATAGATCCAGATTTCATGTCCAGACCACTTGTCTCAATGTTTAATGTTAAGACATCCAAGATATTTTTATCCTGAAGACTAACCATACGATCATGATAACAATTGAAAAAGATTGGTCCATTGCTTAGGCTTGTTTCAACAGTTCCAAGTATAGAATCTGTAAATTTGTTATGCCTTGTATCATGAAGGCATAGAAGAACAGAAGCATTTAGACCTTCAATTCCAAGAGGTTTAATAGCCACTTGGACACATCCGATGTGCAGATAATTATAACTTTGTTTATGAGTTTGTATAGATGATTTTGAAAGAAGTTGAAAATCTTCAAATTCATTATTTAAAGGGATATTTCTTTCAACTGTTCTGATGATATAGTCAGATTTCCGAAAGAAGTTTCCTTCTGGTTTGTACAGTTCATTAGTTGGAATTCTGGGAATTTCCCAGTTATCCAGATCTTGATTGATATCTTCAAAGGAGATTTCTTCTTTAAAAATATTTTTTGTTTGATTTTTAACTTGATCTTTATGGATGGAAGAAGAAGATGGCTGAGATGATTTGAAAGAGAACTTAGAAAAGAAAGATTTAAACATGATAGTAAAACATATGTATTTCCCAGATATCATCACCATCATTTGGATCCATAGTAATACAGAGATAGATGTAAATTAACTTTTATCAACTGAGCATTAGATTAAGACTTTAACGAAAATAAACATCAGATTGTCAGAGATCTTCTTGATCCCTTGTTCAACATCGGCAAATTTAACATAAATCTCAGATTAATAACAGATAATTTAGATCTATCCATATATTCCTACTTCCCCATCAGGCTCTGATACCAGTGGGTTCCGGAAGTGTGAGGAGGGAAATGAAGTAAACTAGAGCAGAAATGGAAAGCAGGAAAGTAGACAGACTACTATATGAATTAAATGACTGAAATTAAAATGCAGAAATTTAAAACATAAAATAAATTTAAGGTGAACGCTGGGGTAATTCCACTAGCGTGAGGAGATGAGAAGAGAAGAATTGATTTTACATCAGCAGATATAGAAACATATTTTGTTCAAACATAAGGAAACATAACGATTACAGTTACAGATTGAAAGAGAAAACAGAGAAGAAGAGAAAACTCAGAAGTACCTCGCAATCTATCTCTCTAGACTATCTCTCTAAAACTCAGCAAATAAAAGGATGCCTTCAACAATCTGAAGAAATCCTATATATAGACTAAAAAACTCAGTGCACTGTTGAAACAGTTCCGGTTGCATGACCTGTACTGTAGAAATAGTGTTTTTTAGCCTATATATAGGATTTCTTCAGATTGTTGAAGGCATCCTTTTATTTGCTGAGTTTTAGAGAGATAGTCTAGAGAGAGAGACTGCGAGGTACTTCTGAGTTTTCTCTTCTTCTCTGTTTTCTCTTTCAATCTGTAACTGTAATCGTTATGTTTCCTTATGTTTGAATAAAATATGTTTCTATATCTGCTGATGTAAAATCAATTCTTCTCTTCTCATCTCCTCACGCTAGTGGAATTACCCCAGCGTTCACCTTAAATTTATTTTATGTTTTAAATTTCTGCATTTTAATTTCAGTCATTTAATTCATAGAGTAGTCTGTCTACTTTCCTGCTTTCCATTTCTGCTCTAGTTTACTTCATTTCCCTCCTCACACTTCCGGAACCCACTGGTATATATATATATATATATATATATATATATATATATATATATATATATATATATATATATGGGGAAAAATATTTCTCCGGCAACTTGAGATAAGTTTATCTCCGGCCACACCAAAACGACGTCGTTTTGTTTATTTATTTTCTTATATTATTGATTCACCTTTGAATGGTTAGGATTCTTTTTTTTTCTCTCTTCTTTCATCACCATTGATCCATCTTTGTATGGTTATGATTTAGTAGCCGCAGATAAAGTTATCTCCGGCAACTTGAGAAATGACAAGCCCTATATATATATATATATATATATAGGGCTTGTCATTTCTGCAGCAGCTGTATGTACAACAATTAAATTTGGGTAATCATAATCATACAAAGGTGGGTGAAAGCATTAAATATGGGGAATCAATAGTCAAGATTAATTATTGTACATACAACAACTGGAGATATAATTTTACCTATATATATATATATATAAAAGAGATGAGTGTTTTTCTTGTTATAATAGATAAAAATATTTTTGATAATTCCAAAATAGCATCATCTTAAGGTTGAAGAAAAATAAGCTTCCGAGTGGAAGCAAAAAGAGCATAAAACATTTATTGTACTCTAAGTGCACTACATTCTTCGGATGTTGTCCCTGTTGAGACGGAGTCCTTCAATCAGCATGGAAGCAATTATAGGTCGCCAAATCTAGCACTGTAACTCGGCAATTGGAGGTTGACCTATAGTCAATTAGTCGGCCAAATTGCATAAACAAAGAAAATGCATAAATGAGAGATGAGAAAGAAAGCACAATAAATTTTAACGTGAAAAACCTCCCCTAATGCAGAGAAGTAAAAAACTACGGGACCTAGTCCAGAAAGTCTTCCATTATGAAATAGTTGGATTACAAAGATTAAAAAATCCCTAATCACACTAGAGGTACACTCAAGCTTCAACAACAATAGTGGTTACAAGGTTCTTCTTTAAAGAGGTTTCACACTTAAACTTCTCTTCAGAGGATTCCTAACAAGCATACATAACCATTTAACACGGGTCTTCTTATCTTTATATAGATAGGGTAAGACCCTTAACCTTTTTCTAGAATTTTCTCAAAAATAATGAGGTAGGAGCATTCACTCAGTTGGTTATTTAGAGAATGAGGCATGCACCAATAAATGTGGTCCATGCTCAGCCACCAAGCAATAAATAAAGGAACACACCCTAACAAATCTCCTTATTTCGACTTTAAAGCATCGGGTTCAACATCAGCCTGACACCTTGATAGCAGTCTTCAAGCTTCCTTGTAGGCATTGACTTAGTCTTCATGTCGGACAAATTAATGTTAGTGTGCACCTTGACAATTCGAGTTATTTGTTTTCCAATACATCTCTGATCTAGTGATATCTCACGTCAATGTGATTTGTGCAGGAGTGATGGGTTGAGTTCTTCGATAGAAGAATATAGTTTTGATTGTCACATTTCAGCTCATACTTGTTTAACAAAATGTACTTCTAAGTAATTGCTCTATAGATCCTATATCTATTTATATGAAGAAGAAATCTTGTAATAGGGGGGATTCTTATTTGTACAAGTGGTGCTTCGAACTTGGAAAGAGCATGAATAAATTAATGATACTTCTTTATCATTTGAGTTGTTCTGCCGGATCGGTCGCTCAAGACCTTTGGTCTCTACCCCGACCAGATGAAAAAAGTGGGATCATTTCTTATGGGCTCATTGAGAATGATTTTGATCTAGTTCATGGCCTATTAGAAGTAGAGGCCACTCTGGTGGGATCCTTACGGACAGAAAAAGATTGCAGTCATTTTGCTAATGATCGAGTGACATTGCTTCTTCGGCTCGAACCTAGGAATCCCTTAAATATGATTCAAAATTGATCTTGTTCTATCGTTGATCAAAGATTTCTCTATGAAAAATAAGAAACAGAGTTTGAAGAAGGGGAAGGAGTCCTCAACCCCCAACAGATAGAGGAGGATTTATTCAATCACATAGTTTGGGCTTCTAGAATATGGTGCCCTTGGGGATTTCTATTTGATTGTATCGACAGGCCCAATGAATTGGGATTTCCCTATTGGGCCGGGTCATTTCGGGGCAAGCAGATCATTTATGATGAAGAGGATGAGCTTCAAGAGAATGATTCGGAGTTCTTGCAGGGTGGAACCGTGCAGTACCAGACACGAGATAGATCTTCCAAAGAACAAGGCTTTTTCGGATTAAGTCAATTCATTTGGGAACCTTCGGAACCACTCTTTTTCCTATTCAAAGATCAGTTTTTTGTCTCTGTGTTTTCACATCGAGAATTCTTTGCAGATGAAGAGATGTCAAGGAGGCTTCTGACTTCCTAAACAGAGCTTTCTACCCCAAGGGGTTCCCATAAACCCACTTAGCCTAAATCTCACTTTTACGTTTTTTACCTATTCGAACATGGTTCAGTATTCTAGTTACTGCGGAAAATCCACATGTCGCGAACCTCCCATATTTTAGTATGTTATTTTACACTTAATTATCTTTCAAACGAGCTATCACACGATCAAAAAGATTCTTGTTTGCTCTGGTTATCACCGTTTGAAGATGGACAAGAAAATCTGACAGCCAATCTCAAACAAGGCTCCAAACAGCCCACACTCTCTCGACGATTCTGGATTATTCACTCCACCAATTGCTCTCAAATTTGTATACAGTAAACTAGACTCCCCAAGATTAAATTTGACATATCATGAACCTAATTTGACCAAAAAACGAAGTGGGAATAAATTTCCTAAAAACGCAAAGAGACAGCCCCATGTGCAGGGGCGTTTTGAGCAGTCTATGCTCTCTGGCTTCTACAGGGATTCGTGATGCTTCTATGGTTCTCAAATTTTGACACAAGGTAGTTGACATCTCAAGCTTTAAAATGGTATATGGTACGTCCATATTAGACCCTTGTGAAGGGAGATATGCTCTCCCAAAGTTCACCCAAATTCTGCCAATTTCTAGAAAATTCGTCAGAGTCTCCTTTGTTTTTCCAACATATCCCACCTTTAAAGGTGTTATCTAACCTCAAATGGTACCTAATAAACATGGGTGGCACTCAAGGACCAGCAATGCCTTGGTTCTCTTATAACCCTTCACAATTTATATCAAAAGCTTACTTTACAATTCAACATTTACATTGTCAAAGCTTAAACCATTTCAATCACATTAATTCCTTTGCATGTATTCTTTTTGGCATAAAACATAAATCACATCCTAGAATAGGACTATTGCCCTTTCATCACATACATGCTTCAATATTACATGAGGTCTCAATAATACAATTTAACATGCCTCTTTACATATATTACAATAACTTCTAGAAAGGATAACCAATATACAACATAATAATCTCCAAAATAAATCATGAATGATGACTAAACTTAGACAAAATGTGACATGAACAAAGATGATAAATAATAATCCTAGCTCACATGCAATGTTCATGTCCTAAGTCTAGCCTAGCCCAATGGCCACAAAATGAAAAATAATCTTATGTCCAAGCTCATCCTACGGGCCTCTTGCCCGCCGCTCCAGTACCATTGCCACTACCTGAAATAAAGCCCCCAAACGGGGTGAGATATAAGAATATATCTCAGTAACCCAGAGGTTCTGGAGATTACTCCGCCCAATGGCTCACTTCGATGCATATCAACAATATAATACAACATTCAAAACTGGATAAAGCAAGGGATTTAGTGAAATAGGGAAGCATAGGGATCAAAATACAATGAAGCTGGAATGGTCGATGCCAATACCATGCAACATCCGCCCTATTGGCCTCGGCATATAGCCTACGGGTTCCAAACCAAGGAATTGTTCCCAGAACATCAACCAAGGCACCCTCCATCCATATACACCTGAGACTTCCTAGTGAGCTCCTCTACGGATGACACACCACGACCCCAGGTCAACTGGAACTCCCTCATGAAGACCTATCCAGTGGAAGTCCGTAGCACCCGAAGGCAAACTGTCTACTGGCCAGAGACTCGGTACATCCTATGTACCACTAACATACAATAATGCATGAGCATGTTATACTACATTACCAACATACACCTCCAACCACTACCCTCAAAGGGCATGGTGAAGCACACACGGAGATCAAATCCCAATACCAAGGGATTACCTGAATAATCTCCTCCTCTTGATAACTCCAAATCACAGTGTCACTGAGCTCGGTTCACAAGAAATGCCTACACATAGGCCATTTCCATTTCAATTACAACCAACCAAGATATATACAAGCTTATCAATTAATCATGCATAGATTCAAGACGACTTACCAAAATCCCTTTGGTCAGGGACCAAAGGCAACCCACCAAGCTCAAAGCTCCTGGTTCAATTCCGTGGGAGGCAACCTACAGTGATAACACGAGGATCATCAACACACGGTGTAAATTATCCAGATTCAAAGTACCAAAATTCACCCCCCCCAAAGCATAGGTTCTGCCTTGTGGCCATAATTCCCAAACAATTTCTTGATTTTATTTCAAGGTTCCTATGCCTTCACAAGCTTACACAACACTCATTCGAGTCCTAATTTCCATGTACTGTAATCCTAGAACCAAATTTTCTTAATTTCCTTTAAAGGTTCGAATGTGCACTTCTCACACACTCCAAGTATGTTTCCTTTAATTTCCAATGCATCAACAAAACACATAACTCATCTAAACACCATCTAACACCACAACACATCAATTACATAATTTTACAACATCAAACCCCAAATGCTCCCTCATGGCCGAATTCACCAAGCCCTATAACCAAAGGGTATTCAATCCAATTTAACACCTCTACACATCATACAATCTTATAATTAACTTATACAAATACTCCACAACTCAATTACAGAATCATACAATATATCAACTCCACAAAGTCATGGCATTTCAACACAAAATTTTCCTAAGTTACCATCCAAATTCTCCAATAATTTTTATGACATCAATCACTCCAAAACATCATTCTAACTCACTTTCATCTAATACACAATTTCAATTTGAGCTCTCTAACTACATCAATTCATACAATTCAACCCTAGGTCTCCAAATTCAAATCACAAGATTCAACCAATGAAATGTGTTGAAACTTACCCACAAGCTTGGCCTAGGACTCCTCCAAGTGATACCCAAGCAATGGCTTGAACACACAACTTAAAAACTCCAAATCTCCTTCAATGGTCGCTGCTGAAAATGGGGAATTTCTCCAAAGTTAGTGAGTTTCAAGGCTTGTGGATGGTATGGTTGTGCCCGGATGGTCGTTTACTTGAAGTTTGATGACAAACTTTGTTGAATTCAGTGGCTAAATCATCAAGAACCAACCAAAGTTCTTCCCCCTCTTTTTCTTAAGCAAGGTCACGATTTTTAGATAGAGAAAGGTAATAGAAGTGATGATGAATAGTAAAGGGGACAAGTGGCTAAGTCCACTTAAGTGAGGTGGGCCCCACCGCAACCTCACGCGATTTCAAACTAATTCAAATCTCCCGCCTATTTCGCTAAATGTCCATAATTTCATAAACTATTTAGAAACTCCAATTTTAACATTAAACATTGTCCTTTAATTACTCTTGATCAGATGAATCCAGAGTTTTCCGGTCGTTCGGAGAAATCGCAGTTTTAAGCTGTTATGCGCGTTGTAGGCACGCTTCTCCAAACAAACTAATTTCCATCAATTTTCACCAGAAATCATATCTCTTAGTCCTATATACCATTTATAACTTATATCCAATCTTAGAGCTCAAAATTCATTCGGCACGCTTTACGGTGCCACTGTACCGTAGTATTTTTACCAGGTAAAAACACTATTCACCAAATTTTTAGAAACTTGCCTAACCACTCAATTTTTCGTTCTGAATCCATTTCCAGGGTTAGATTTCCCATTTGAGACCTCCTACTAAATTTTACCTTCCTGGGGTTACGTGTTTGGCTAATTACCGTTTTACCATTTCTTTGTATTTTGGCCTTAATTTTAGGATTTTCAATAATCCTACCCTTTAATCCACATTTAATATATTAATATATTATTTTAGAAATGCGAGGTGTTATATTCACCCTTCCTTTTTGAAATTTTGTCCGCAAAATTAAATAATACATGTCCGCCTCCTCAGGTGTACGTCATTCCCATTGAATCTTTAGCATTGGAATATTTTTTCTTCTCAGTCTTTTTTCACTGCGGTCAAGGATATCAATAGGACCTATAGGAGTCTTCAAGTTCTCCCAAATTTCAATATCATTCGGTATCACCACATGTGATTCATCCGGAACATAACGCTGCAGCTGCAATACATGGAAAACATCGTGTAGATTCGACAATTGTGGGGGCAAGACAAGCTGATAGGCCACTAATACCACTCTTCTTATAATTTGATACGGTCCAATGAACCGAGGACTCAGCTTCCTTACGCCTAATGCACGGCCAACACCCGTGACCGGAGATAACCGAACAAATACATGGTCACCTTCTTCAAATTCCAATCGTCTGTGTCAATTATTATAATAACTTTTCTTCCGATTCTGTGCCTCTTTAAGTTTTTCTCTGATCATTTCAATCTGCACTGTAGTCTCTTACAAAAAATCCGGACCAAATCTCTCTTTGTCACTATCTCAGTCCAACAAGTAGGAGTACGACATCTCTGTCCCTACAATGCCTTATATGGTGCCATGCCCAGACTGGAGTTAAAACTGTTATTATACGAGAATTCCACCAATGATAAGTACATGTCCCAAGTAGTACCCTGCTCCAGTGTGCAAGCTCTTAGCATATCCTCAAGTGTCTGTATGTTCCTCTCAGTCTGACCATCAGTCTGCGGGTGATACGCAGTGCTCAGCCTGAGCTGAGTGGCAAAATCCTGCTGCAAAGCTCCCTAAAAGCGTGAAGTAAACGTCGGGTCCCGATCACTGACAATACTAACCGATATCCCGTGGAGCCTTACAATCTCATTTACATATAATTTTGTTAATCTCTCCGTAGAGAAATCCACTCGCACTGGAAGAAAATGTGCAGACGTCGTAAGCCTGTCCACTATAACCCAAATTGAATTGTAACCAACCTGAGTTCGAGGCAAACCAATAACAAAATCCATAGAGATGCTCTCCCATTTCCACTCTGGTATATCCAGTGGCTGAAGTAAACCAGCAGATTTCTGATGTTCTATTTTCACTTTCTGACAAACCAAGCACTTTGAGATGTAACAGCAATATCCTTTTTCATCCCAGGCCACCAGAACTTATCCTTCAAATCTTGATACATTTTTGTAGCACCTGGGCGAATAGCATATTGGCCCTTATGGGCCTCAACCATGACCTCCTCTGCTAGCTCCTTGGGCACAACAATCCTGCCCTGATACAGTAATAATCCCTGTTCATTCACAGATATGCCACTCTGGCCTTTCAAATATTTGATGCTGTCATTCTGTATTTGTGTTTCTTTAATTTTCTCCAGCAACTCATTCTCAATCCTAGTCAGCTCTATGTTACAAATTCTACCTGCAAAGAAATTTGTTATTCTTAAATACCAAAACTGCTCAATCACTTCATTATCCCACATCATCTATGAGATAAACTAACAGACTTCCTACTCAAGGCATCTGCCACTACATTAGCTTTACCCGGGTGGTATTTCAGTTCCAAATCATAGTCCTTTAGAAATTTAACCCATCTCCGTTATCTCATGTTCAGCTCTTTCTGATCAAACAAATATTTTAAGCTCTTGTGATCACTGAACACAGTAAAATTCATCCCATACAGAAAATGCCTCTAGACTTTCAGGGAAAACAAAATAGCAGCAAGCTCCAAGTCGTGCGTCGGATAATTCTCTTCATAAGGCTTCAACTGCCTAGAAGCATAAGCAACCACCCTCTTTTCTTGCATCAACACACTCCTCAAACTTTTCTTGGAAGCATCATAGTATAATTCAAACTCACCTTCTGGATCGGAAATAGTTAACACAGGAGCAGTAGTCAACTTCTCTTTAAGTGTCAGAAAACAGTCCTCACATTCCTGGGTCCACACAAAAAGAGTATTCTTTCGAGTCAGTCGGGTCAACGGCAATACCATAGCGAAAAACCCTCTATAAACCTGCGATAATAACTAGTAAGACCCAGAAAGCTCCTGATCTCAGTCACTATCTTAGGTCGTTCCCAATCACTTACCGCCTCAATCTTACTTGGGTTCATCGCAACACCACTAGCAGAAATAACATACCCCAGAAATTGCACCTCATATAGCCAGAATTCACACTTAGATGGCTTGGTATACAACTTTTTATCTTTCAACACCTGCAACACAGTCCTCAGATGCTTCGTATGCTACTCTTTACTTTTGGAATAAATCAAGATGTCATCAATAAACACTAACACAAACTGGTCCAAATACGGTTTGAAAATACGATTCATATAATCCATGAACACCGCAAGGGCATTAGTAAGCCCAAAAGGAATCACTTGATACTCAAAGTGTCCGCATCTGGATCGGAACGCCGTTTTAGGCACATCCTACGACTTAATTCGAATCTGGTGATATCTGGACTAGAGATCAATCTTAGGGAATACACAGGAACCCCTCAAATGATCCAACAAATCACCAATACGTGGCAATGGGTACCTATTCTTAATTGTAACTTTGTTCAACTGCCGATAGTCAGTACACAATCTCATGCTACCGTCCTTATTTTTCATAAATATTACCGGTGCTCCCCATGGAGACACACTCGTTCTGATAAAGTTCTTTGCAGATAGTTCTTCAATATGCTTCCTCAACTAAGCCAGCTCTTGTGGCGACATCCGATATGGAGCCAAAGAGATAGGCCCCACACCAGGCAACAAATCAATAGAGAATTCAATCTCTCTCATGTGGAAATTCTGGTATCTCATCAGGAAATACATCAGCAAATTCATTAACCACCAGAATACTCAAAATTTCTAACTCCTTGTCACCCACCAATCCACCCAAGAAGACATAACCCAGATCACCAGCCTTCAAGGCTTTAATAGTTTGACAGGCAGACAGATAAGGAGACGGAAAAACAAAAGACTTCTAGTGAGATAGTATCAACCTCTTCCCGCAGCAATCAATCATTGTGCAGTTTTAAGACAACTAGTCCATACCCAAAATCAAATTAACAGAGGCCAGGGGCAAGATAATCAAATCAATGGTGTAACCCCTGCCTTCATAGGCAAACCGCACTTCTTTACAAATAAAGAAGAAATCACTAACCTCTCCGGTAGCAGTAGTAATACGCATAGGGAGAATCATTTGTGTTACCCTTAAGTTCAACCCCTTAGCAACATATTCTGCCACGAACGAATGTGTCACTCCCAAATCAAACAACACAGATAAATCAATATTAGAGATAAAAATTATACCTTTCACAAGATTCGGTGCCTTCTTTGTCTGCTACACATTTGTAGTGTACACATGTCCCACAGTAGGAATAGATGGCAAAACCTGCAGATTCGCAGCCTGCCCTATATTGCTATATCATTCTCTTGCTAAATGTCCAACTTTACCATATTTAAAGCATGAATTAGGAGCCGCAGTACAAGGACCCCGATGATACCTCTTACATTTTTCACATTGAGGAGCAGAATTCCTATCATTAAAACCACCCCCCTGACCACCACCTCTTTTAAATTGGCCAAGAGGCTGCCTTACCTGCAATCCCCTACCCCTGTTGTTATTATGATGGTAGCCACCTCTATTATTATTACCAGGAGGACCAGATGTCCTCTTAATCTCTTGCTCCTTGGCGAAATTTGATTTCGGATACCTT